>NW_007248055.1:329770-363795 GCF_000164805.1 Carlito syrichta
CCCGTCGCCCCGACCTCTCGCCCCGGCTCGGGGGACCGCCCCCCGGGAGTCGGCACCGAGGGCGCGCGCGGGCGAGCGTGGACTCTGCGCCTAGGGCGCAGCCGGCGCCACCCGGCTCGGGTCCTCGCCCGCCTCTCTCGCCCTCGCCGGGGAGTGATCCAGGGTGGCAGCTCCGTTGGCGGAGTCAGACGACGGGCCGAGAACCGGAGGGGCGTGCTCTCACTCCCTCTGAGGCTGGCTGGTCGGTTTGGTGTGTTTGGATAGGTGCGAGGCTCCTTTAGGACTCATGATAAGGCTCTAATCAAGGACCTGAGTATTTGAAGTCTCTTCGGGGTGTGAAGAAATTGACTGTATTCTTTAAAATATCCAAAAGGTAGGTATGTGCGTGTGTGTCTGAGTGTGTGTTAAGTTCTCAGTGCAAGGAAGCCACTGGGCTTTATAATTTGCCCTTTTCCAATGATCTGACCTGACCCTGAACCGAACGGGAGACACACCCACAGAAAGGTAGAGATTTTAGTTGCTCTGCGTATACACACACCCTGCAGAACCTTTTCAGGACACTCTCTCAACAGCAAGGAGCCATTTGGCTATTGCTGGAAAGTGAAGAGATTTTCTAAGTTGGGATCTTTTGCCTATGATGGGAATTTGACTTCTTCCGACTAGTATTCACACAGATTTCCATTATGAACTGTTTTTCCCCCCTTGCACTCTGAAGGACTGCAAACTTGGAACTCGATTCTTTCGTTTTATTCCGAGAATGAATGGGGTCCCAAGACTGAAAAAAAGAACTCTCACCCTTACCATAGATGGTCTCTTACACAGTAATTAGCTTATGTGGGGGCAGGGGGCAGATCTGGGTAGTGAGAGGTAGAGTATTACATCTCCTAGTCTCCTAGCATGACCCAGAATTTGGCACGTGGCAAGTCTACCTTGCAGTAAGTTGAATTCCCAAAGTTGTATTGTGCTGGAGTGGGGCGAAATGTCAGAAAATAAAGACAGCTTATCTTTAGCACATTGAGAAAGAAATCTGTATTGCACTGGCTTATTATCTGGCCTTTTGGAAAATAACATAGTAATCTGCCTCCAAGTCCTTGCAGGTGTTAATAATGGCAGAAGCACCTTCAAGACAGACTGGCAATTCCTAAGTCAAACTCAATTGGAAAATGTGCCTGAGATTCTCATATCTCTGAAGAGTTCCAAAGTGACAAGCAGCAGAGGATATAAAAACCTTCCTAAGATCGTGAGGGCACAATAAAGTGAAAGCTTGCTAGGGTCTTCATTCAGCACTGATGAAATGGGGCAGTGCAGTTTAGTTCCTGCGAAATGGAAAAATCACTTCAACTGATGGTGTCAATTGGCCATGTTAAAACCTGGGGTTCCTGTGAGTTATTGGGCACCGAGCACACAAATGGGGAGGCAAATTTATTAGAGCTTCATTTCTCGCCTATCCATGGCTCTTCGATCCTAATTTAAAATAGTCCGCTGTGAAAAATATTCCAGGAGTCACCAGCCCTTGTTGTGAGATTCCACAGCTGCTGGAGGGAAGCCACAGCTGTAGCACAAGGTAAGTGAAGTTGCTATGTCGGAGAATTGCTGCGTTAATGTGACAGCAGGTCCAGACCCTCTCTCTGGACTTGAAAAGCAACTGCCAGCCGGGCTCCCACGCTTTGGGAGGCCGAGGTGAGTGGATTGCCTGAGCCTGCGGGTTTGAGACCCGCCTGGGCAACGTGGCGAGACCTCATCTCTACAATAAAATAAAAAAATTAGCTGGGTGTAGTGGTGCGCGCCTGTAGTTCCAGCTCCTTGGAAGGCTGAGGCGGAAGGATCGCCGGAGCCCAGCAGGTCGAGGCTGCGGTGGCCGGGAGCGGCCACTGCACTCCAGTCTGGGCGACAGAGTGAGACTCCAACTCAAAAAAAAAAAAAAAAAAAGAAAGAAAGAAAAGCAACTGCCATACGGTGCCATGAGGATAGAATTCTTCCTTTTCTGTGTCTGCCCTCCTGCCCTCTTTTGTCCTATAAATCCCTAATTTCTTAGGCTTTTCTTTCATAACCTTCTCTAGGTCCTAGGAAAATAACATCTATTGGACAGGGCTGTGCATGAGTGGCCATTCAATAAGTATTTGTTGAAATGAATATTTTAGTAGTCTTCTAGAGTTCCATTGTTACCCAGAGTTTTTACGTCGAGTTTTGCATGCATAAAGCATTGTCTCTATGAATTGGAACTGTGACTGAAACAGTTTACCAAGATTATGAAGAAAGTCCTTTTATGACAGAAAGCAGGAATGGCATGCTTAGTTTTTTGGTTTTCCTTCAAAGGTCATGGTCTGTTTTTCTAATTTGTACATTAAAAGCCCACAATATATGTTGAATTTAATTAAATTGAAAATTTTACTTTTAAATCAACTAAATTACTTTTTCACCTTGAAGGTTCTTTATAATTGTGTTTGAGTCTTAGGAATCTTTCCAGATGTCTAGGCTCCTATTTGATTGTGCACCAGATCATATCGATTGAGTAGATTCCATTCCCATGTGTTTGTGTGTAATGTAGTGATCCTAACCCTCCCTGACACCTGCAATCTACAAAAGTCAGCTTTGGTGTAAACAAGCATAAAAGGGAAGTTGCCAAACATAGGGGCTCCACTCCTTAGACAAGAGTGCACCAAGCAAAAGATATATGTATAACTCTGTAGTGAATATAGCCATAAAATTACCCAGTGTCCATCTGTCTGCAGGGATAGTGAACTGGGTTGACAGTAAACCAAGCATAAGAATCTCTGGAAATCTGACTCCTTGTGAGCACCTCAGGAGGCAATCTCTTCTTTGCAGGGGTTTATCTCAAATCAAGGATAAGTGGGGTGAGCTTAGCCTTTCACTTTCAATTCTGTTCTTCCAAAAGCAGCAATGCTCCTGGCATCCCAGATCAAATTCCCCCTTCTCTGCCTTTTGGTATAGGTCAAACTTATCAAGGTCTTCGCCCCTGGGAAAAAGCAGAAACCTAAAGGCAAGCCAGGAAGATAATGAAGAAAAAGATCATTACTTTTCAATGATTTATGTTGCAAATACAGGTAGATCAATCAGCTGTCAGTTATTATTTACTTCTACTTTGAAGCATATTGCATAAATTCTACAAGCTAAGCACTTAAAGATGTTAATAAGTTTGCATAACACTGTTGTGAAATTCAACAGAGATATCTGTTCTTGAGTAGCTTCAAATTTTTTTATAGATTTTAATTAGCACCAGATATGGAGCACACGCTTGCATATTAGTCTTTCAAGGTAAGACTTTTTTTGAAGCCCCTTTTTCCATTTAGTAATATTAAGTTCATAGGTTCATGAAAACGATATTTCTTCTTAAATGATTAGTCTTATAGGTAACTGCATCGGAAAGAATTACTCCAGATTTAGTACAGAGCAGATACAATCAGACGTACATTTAATTTTTAGAGAAAAGTAGAAAGACCTCTTCGTTAATGCTACAAGCCATTGGCATTATGCCTTTGTAGAAAGGAACAGCTCAGACTGAACATGAATTTCATATAAATTTCATAAACACTGTTTTTCTTTCATTCAAATCTTTTTCTCCTCTTTTGTACTTGTTTTGGCTCTATATATCAGTAGGTGGTATCTCATATATGTCACCAAAAGAACATTTTATATTCCTGGTAAACATTTGCATTACTACTATTGCAGATGCAAATATTTTTCTATTCATTTTTTATTGGTGAATCTGAGGTTTCCTTCTAGGATATGTGAAGAATAGAGGTTTATTCGAGTGAGGTGTTTTTGAACTATCTCTAGAGAATCATGTAATCTTTTACCATGCGTTGACATGGTATTCTCTATTAATATTAACATACAGATTTAAAAGTGCCTTAAAAACCTGTAGAAAAAATATAATATGAATTTGATGGTAGATGAAGGTAAGTTGTAGATTTCAATCATGTATTGTTTATGCTTGGTTATGAATGATTGAGAACAACAATTAATATTTAAACCTCTTCTTTAGTTTAACCAGTGCAAACAGGTTTGTGTGACATAATGTTTTTTCTGTTTTCCTCAGTATCGGTGCCCTGATTGGATTAGGAATCGCTGCCCTTGTTTTACTTGCCTTTGTCGTCAGCGTCTGTGTCCTTTGCTATTTATTTCTGTGTACAAAGCCTCAAAGATTAGACACTGGTCTTAAACTTCAACACCTAGAGGCTTCTTCCACTCATGAAGGTAATCCGTTTCCATATTTGTAACCAATTGCCTGTATTCTGTCCAAAAGAATAATCTGTACTTGTAACAGATCATACTAACAATGAGTGCTTCTTAAAATTCAGCTTATTCGGGCTCGGTGGCTCAGCCTGTAATCCCGCGCCTTTGGGAGGCTGAGGTGAGTGGATTGCCTGAGCCCGCGGGTTCGAGACCCGCCTGGGCAGCGAGCCCTCATCTCTACAATAAATCAAAAAATCAGCCGGGCGTGGTAGCGCATGCCTATAATTCTGGCTACTTGGAAGGCTGAGGCGGAAGGATCGCCGGAGCCCAGCAGGTCGAGGCTGCGGTGGCCGGGAGCGGCCACTGCACTCCAGTCTGGGTGACAGAGTGAGACTCCAACTCAAAAAAAAAAACAAAAAAATTCAGCTTATTAGGTATCTTTGTAAAAATTCACATTGAATGAAGCCTTAAATGATAAAATAAGGCCCTAGTGATAAAACTGTGCTCAAGAAAAAAATAGCAGAAGGTTGTAAATGTTCTTATGAAAAGTAAATCATTGGTCCTGTAAATCCACTTTAGAATGTGTATGTCCCTTCTAATTATTTAAGATTTGTCCTCTTGAAATGTTTCAATTTTGTGTTTGGATGGAGCCAATGAAGTCAAATAAATAGAAGAACAAAATATCTGATAATTGATTCTTAGTGTTGCATTGCTCTAGATTGGTTAGTCAGTGGTCTGTTAAGAATTTACATGTGTGTCTACTGTGTGCAGAAGTCAGAGAAGGTGTATAAAATAATTCAGAGGCATATAAAAGAAATAGAAAAAGTAAATAGAAGACAGTCTATGTTCTTTGTTGTTGAATAGATTGAAAACTAGTTAAAATATAGGTGGGCTGGGCTCGGTGGCTCACCCTGTAATCCTAGCACTTTGGGAGGCTGAGATGAGTGGATTGCCTGAGCCTGTGAGTTTGAGACCAGCCTGGACAACTTGGCAAGACCTCATCTCTACAATAAATAAAAAAATTAGCCGGATATGGTAGTGTGTGCCTGTAGTTCTGGCTGAGGCAGAATGATCGCCGGAGTCCAGCAGGTCGATACTGGGGTGGCTGTGAGTGTGCCACTGCACTCCAGCCTGGGCAACGGATTGAGACTCCAACTCAAAAAAAAAAAAAAAAAAAGAATAGGGATATGTGCTTGTGTGTGTGTAGTGTGACTATAAAGTAGAAATAAATTTTTATGCATGGTTTGTAGAACCATATTATTATCCCATTATTATCTCACTTATAAAGTACTATACAAATGCTATTTGTTATCATTATGAAACTCAGTCCGAAGGAATTGTTAAACTTGTTGTGAATATAAATTTCTATTAGTATATTAAAAACACTGATCATAAATTTTACTTTACGATACATATATAAATTTAGAATATATATTATAGAACATATATAGAATTTGTATATAGGATATACAAACTTAAATATGAATTTAGAAGATATATAGAGGACATGTATATATTTAGAATGGCACACAAGTGCTCACTGTTTTCCATTTATAAAGAAAACCTTTATTTTAAAAAACTGAGAAAAGACCTTGCCCATGTGCTCTATTTTAGCTGGCTCCTGAAACCTGTCATTTTGTGGAATACCTGCTCTGTGACTTTATCAAATACATCACCACCACCTGATTGCCTTAGCTCTAGTTTTCTTCTGTAGAGGAGACCTCACAGAGGGTGTCCAGTGTCACAGAATAAAAGGCAAGATCTCTTTTACACTCTTCCTGAAGCACTGTCTGGAGATTGCATGACCAAATAGATAAGTTGTTAGCCTGAGTTCAGTCCTAATGCTTTAGACCCAGTTTCTCCACCCGAAGTGGATCTGTGGTTATAAAATAATCAGACTGTAGTATCAGTTTGTGTCTCAGTCGCTTCGATAATTTAAACTTGCAGCGCTTAAATTTTATTGTGCCTAGGAATCACCTAGGGAGGTTGCTAAAAACACGAACTCCAGGCTCTGCATTTTTGGACAACTAGCTCTTCTTTCTACTTCTGCCCTTGCTCCTCTGGGGTCTCCTCTCCGCTGAACAGCCAGAGTAAGCCTGTTCAAACTCAAGTCAGGTCACCTCACTCCTCTGCTCAAAACCCTAATCGCTTCCCACCTCTCCCACCTCTCTCAGTGGAGAAAAGTCTTTACTGTGATCTTCCAGGACTTTTGTGGTCTACCCTCTTTGCCCTTATTTCTCTCTTTCCTTCATGCCCACCCCCAGTGGCCCCTTTGCTATTTCTTGGAATTCCTGTTGCAGTTGCAAGCCCTTTACACTTGGTGCTTTTATTGTCTAGGATGGTCTTTCCTCAGACAGCTGCGTGACTTTCACTTTCTCTGAATCTATACTCTAAAGTTGCCTTCCCGGGAGTTTTTTCCTGGTCACCCATTCACATTTCCAAGCCCCCTTTAATATTTCCTATTTCCTTCCTGTTTTGTTTTTCTCCTTAGCATTTGTCACTATCATACTGTATATTTTACTTATCTGTTGTCTAAATTTTTCACTCCAGCTAGAAACTAAGTTCCAGGAAATTAGGAATTTTTGTCTTGTATGCTCACTCCTGTAACCTGGTGCCTAGAGCACTTAGCAGATATTCCGTGAATGAATTAAATGCAGTAACACTGCATCTCTACTGTAGGTGATCAAAGGAGCGTATTTTGATAAACACTAAGTATGGTCATCATTACAGTAATCAAACATTCATTGAGTGCCTCCTCTCCACAATGCATTGTGCTAAATAAAAATTGGTTACTTTTTCCTGATTTAGTGCGGGGACTGCTCTACAATTTTATTTCATATTGACTCTGAGAACCTAGCAACAGAATTAGTTGGTTTGTTGATTCCAGTCTTGTAGTCTTTTTTCTGTTTAGCTAAGGAGGTCCATTAATGCACTTCCTAAATAGTTAAATGAGGCTGCTTTCTTGCAATGAAATATCCCCACTGTGCCCCTTTCAAAAATATATTTATCAAGTTGGCAAATTAATTCAATCAATACATCTATCCTTAGTGCTTGCTATTGCTAAGGCAGGATTTTATGTGATCAGTGTCCTCTTGCTGCTTTCAAATGAGGTGACTTTGGATCCTTGGGTTGATTTTACATAGTGGAGAGTCCAAAACAAAACATGTAATCTAAATGTTAATAGAATAAGAAGAGATAATGGTTCACATTTGAGAGCAACCTTTTGAAGTGATATTCAAACATTGCTGTGCCCTTTGTTAAATATACTTATTCCATTCTAATGATTCTCCTTCCTAGTAAATGAATGCCAGTGTTCTAGCTATTGAGAAAACAAGTCTAGGGCTTTATTGCATTTAAAGAGTGTCTGAAAGATTAGGAACATAGACCGGGCTCGGTGGCTCAGCCTGTCGGTGGCTCAGCCTGTAATCCCAGCACTTTGGGAGGCTGAGTCAAGTGGATTGCCAGAGCCCGCTGGTTCAAGACCAGTCCAGGCAACTTGGAGAGACTTCGTCTCTACAATAAAATAAAAAATAGCTGGGCATGGTAGCACGCACCTGTAGTTCCAGTTACTTGGAAGGCTGAGGCAGAAGGATCGCCGGAGCCCAGCAGGTCGACGCGGGGGTGGCCATGAGCGTGCATGCCACTGCACTCCAGCCTGGGCGAAGGAGTGAGACTCCAACACACACACACACAAAAAAGATTAGGAACATAATAAAATGTTTGCATACAAAATCAGGCAAGTAAACATAGTATGAGAAGAAAGTTGGTTTCACCAGTTATAGTCCTTTTCTTTCAAAACGATCTGATCTTGCAGTGACTCACAATTGTAATCCCAGCATTTTGGGAGGCCAGGAGTTCGAGACCAGCCTGGACAACATAGAAAGACCTCGTCTCTATAAAAAATGAAAAAAATTAGCCAGGTGTGTGATAGTGTGTGCCTGTAGTCCCAGCTACTCGAGAAGCTGAGGTGGGAGGATCACTTGAGCCCAGGAATTTGAGGCTGTAGTGAGCCAGGATTGTGTCACTGCACTACAGCCCGGGCAACAGAGTAAGACCTGACTCAAAAATCGAAAACAAGAACAAAAGTCAACCTTTCATTATTTCAGATTAATTTTTACAGTTGAAACTCTTTTCATTATAGGCAATATGAATGTCATAAATGGAAATGTGTTCTTAAGTACATACAACACAGATTTAGGGCACTGGACTCACTTTCCTCTATAAATGACAATACTCTACTTCTAAAATAGTCTTATCTTAGACTATTTTTTCTCAAGATTTTCCTTAGCGTGTCTTTATTCTATTGGATTTCACTTTTTAAAAGGTATACAATTTAAGGCTTCAACATTTTGAATTGCTCTTGCAGAAAGCAGGTTTCTGGTAATGACTGTAGACTTTAATTGGACTACCTCCAGGGCTCATTCTATACAGAGGACCTATTGTTAAGCAATTGAGTGGCCTTTAAATTGTGTTTCATCACGATTTTCTTCTTTTTAAAACTTTTGTGTTTTGTTTATGCACGTTTCCAATTCCAGTGTTTAAAATAATATACTGCTTGTAAATTGTTCTGTATGGGACATACAGTTCCTGAGCAAAAGATGGCTATAAGTAAACATTCTGAGGGTGAGGGCTCATTTAGCAGGTTGTGAAAGAAATAACGGCTAATGGAACATAAATTAAGGGAGTGAATGTTTTAGATCCTTGCTTCTCAAATTTCTCTATTGGGGAATCCTGAAAGGTATAAAGTTATTCCTCAGTGTCCATGGGGGATTGATTCCAGGGCCTACTGCAGACACCAGAATCCTTGAATGTTCAAGTCCCTGATATAAAATGGCACAGTATTTGCATGTAACCTTTGCACATCCTTCCTGTATACCTTAAGTCATCTCCACTTATAATATCTAATACAATGTAAATAGTCGTTATTCTGTATTATTTAGGGAATAATGACAAGGAGAAAAAGTCTGTATATATTCAGCACCGATGACTTTTTCTCCCTAACATTTTGTATCTGCAGCTGATCGAATCCACAGATGCAGAACCCACGGATACGGAGGGCCAACTAGATAAGAAAGGAACTTGTGTCCCCAGAATCCTAAGGGCTAGAGTGGAAAGGCCTGCTTTAAGCTTTATGAGCTTTAAATTATTTGTGGTTCTCATTTTATTTTTGTAATTATGAGAATTTTCAATTTGACTGCATAATACAATGACTTTTTTATGCTAATAACATCTTTTTTCTCCCACATCAGGGTAAAATTGATGCTCCAGGAAGATAAAGCATATTTATCCTGTGGCTTTCAATAGCCATTGATATCCCAGAATTGTGGAAGGGGAGGGCAGAAGGACAAAGAAAGGGGTTCTTAGAAGCAGAGTTTTTGATAAAAATTAGAAGAGCTGCTTGACACAAATCATACAGTTGTATAGGAATAATAAACAACTACAAACCTGTATTTGATGGTCTCTTTTGTAAAAGCAGATGATACAAGTGAAAAAGGGTAAGTAAATTAGCAGTAGGGAACAGTTGTCTAGGAGGAAACATAAATTCTATATGGAATACTGAGAAAGAAAACAAATTTAAAGATCATGTAAACATTTATTCTGTCTGTGAGCAAAATGAGGTTTGGACTGGCTCTGAACGGTCTGCTATATTTCTTCATCTTAGAAGACACCTTTGCTCCCTGAGAAAGAAAACCTTTCTTTCAATTCATGTTTACTGTAGGAAAATTAGGAAATACAGGGAAACAAATAAATAATGTCATTTAGGATCCCAACACACAGAGATAAGGGATATTAACACCATGATGAATATACTTCATGACTGTTTATCTATGTATCTGTGGATACATGTACATAACAAAATTGGAAGATGGGTTTTATGACATGCTTTTTTCATTATACAATATTGACACCTCTTTGCCAATGAATAAATACCTTTGCCATGATTTTCAATGGTTCCACTTTATTACGCTAATGGAACGCTGTAATTCTTTAATATTCTTGATACAATTTCACACTTATAGAAAAGTTGCAAGAAAAGAATAGAGTTCTTGCATACCTTTTCCCAGATTTACTGACTGTTACTATTTTGCCACATTTGTTTCATCATTGACTATTTTCTAAACCATTTGAGAATGACTGGCAGATATCTTGCTTTTTTAACCATAAATATTTCACTATGTATTCTTAAGAACAAGAATATTCTTGTACATAATCATAGTACACTTATCAAAGTCAAAAAATGTAACTTTGATACAGTAATATTACCTAATCTAGAGTTTATATTCAAATTTTGCCAATGTTCTTAACAGCTATTTTTTTCTTATTTAGGATCTAGTCTAGAATTACATCTTATAATTTGTTTCATATTTATTTCTTCTCCTTTAATCCTCAGGCTTTCTTTGTTTTTCATGATCATGACTTTTTTTGAAAAGTAAAAACCAGCTATTTTGTACAATGTATCTCAATTTATGTTTGATGATTTCTCATAATTCAAGACTATACATTTTTTGACATTAATATTGTAGAAGTTATATTTTCAGGTCATTACAGATAATATCTGTTTGCCCCAGTATTAGTGATATTAATTTGGGTTACTAGATTACGGTTGTAGTTGCTGGATTAATCCATTGTAAAGCTGCTATTTTTTTCTTTGTAATTACCAAGTAACTTGTGGGGAGGTACTTTGAGACTGTAAAAATATCTTGTTCTTCCCCAAATATTGACTTTTGACAATTATCATTACAGTAGTTGTAAAATGGTGATTTTATAACCTCATTATTCCTTCTGTGATTTTAGTTGTCATTTCACTACAAGGAACAACTTTCCTTCTTGTCTATTTATTCACCTGTATTGTTCATGGGTGTTGCTATAACAACATCCCCGAGATGGGTAATTTATAAAAAACAGAAGTTTACTCCTTAAAGTTCTGGCGGCTGGGAAGTCCAAGATCAAGGCACCAACAGATTCTGTGTCTGGTGTTCTGCTTTCAAGGTACCTTGTTGCTTTGTCCTCACATGATAGAAGAAGCAGAGAGCAAAAAGGGGCTAGCTAGGTTTTTCAAGCCCTTTTATAAGGGCACAAATTCTATCCACGAGGGCAGAACTCTCATGGCCTAATTATGTCCTACCTCTTAATATCTTCACCTTGGGGTTTAAATTCCTACATATGAATTTTGGAGGGCACATGCAATCAAGCCATAGCATTACCTTTTCATGTATTTATATCAGTATGGCTTCACAGCTTCTTTATTGTAAAATCGTCTATTGCTATCATTGTTTATTCTGATCCATACATTATCTCAGATTTGGCTATCAGTAGTCCTTTTAACTTGGATCCTATGTCATTTTGAAATGTGCCCATCATTTTGGGTATACTCTTTTGCTTTATGTCACAAGATGCTCCAGGACATTTTGTATGTCTTTTTTTCCAGTCCTTGAATCTGCCTTATCTCCAAGAAACCTGGCTCATTTTGGTTGGAAATGGTGTTTAAAGATAAAAGTCTGGGTGTGTCATATTTTATCAAGTGATAGACTTTGAATTAGCTTCCATTTTTTTCTATTACACATACATTGAACACTTGAGTATTTTTTTTTAGCATAATCTCTAGGAGTGGAGTTGCTGATCACAGGGTGGGGACATGTTAAAGGCTTTGGAAATGGGTTCCCAACTACCTTCTAGAAAATTACTATTTCATACTCATTTGTTTTTTTAAAATCTTCTGTGTCATTGGGTATTACATTTTACAAATTTCATTGAGGGATAGTATTTGATTTAAAAATTATTCATAGAGTGAATATTTTTGTGTGTCATTTTTTTGCAATATATTGCTTGCTTATGTCTTTTACACATTTTTCTGTGGGAGTGTTCATTTCTAATTGCTGTATAAAAACTTTCCATATAGCAACTAAACTCTTTTTCACATATATTGCAAATGTTTATATAGTCATTTCCTTTTTAATTTTGTATGTGACAATTTTTTAGCTGTAGATGTTTCTTCTTTTATGGCTTCTCCTTTGGTTTCATATTTAGAAAGTTCTCCCTTTATCATAAGATATAAAAAATAATTAATTGTATTATCTTCTAATAAATGTATGCATTTGTTTTTACATTTACATCTTTACTTCTCTTGGGGTTTTAATTTTGTTGCAAAATGTGAGGTAAGGATCTGCCCTTATTTTTATTTTCCAAATGATGAGTCAGTTGTCAAATATTTATTGGCTAATCCATCTTTCTCTTGCCAACTTAAAATGTCACTCAATAGTCATAAACTAAATTCTAGTATACACTGTGGTCTGTTTTTGGACGTTCTGTTAAATTGATCAGTCTGTTTATTCTTAAGCTAGTAATATATTTTTAAAAGTTAAAAAATAAATTTTCAGATACGGGGTCTTGCCCTGTCACACAGGCAGGAGGCCAGTGGTGCAACCATAGTTCACTGCATGCCTGAACTCCTGGATTCAAGTAATTCTCCCACCTCAGCCTTCTAAGTACCGGGGACTACAGGCATGTGTCACCATGCCCAGTTAAGAGTAGTATACTTTAAAAATTACTGTAGCTATATAGTTTTTTAAATAGCTAATTAGGCAAAACTCCATCTCCTCTCTCCCGTTATGCTTCTCTTTCAAAGTTTCTTGGCTGCTCTTTTAATGTTCAAGTTTTCGGATAAACTTTGGGATCACACAGTCAAATTTTTAAGTCAAGTGGTATTTTGATGAGGTTTGTACTAAATTTATAGATAAGTTTGGGAGCTATTTTTCTTTCTTTTTTGGGGGGGAGCTATTTTTCTAAATAGCCTTAATATCCCTCAAAAACAAAACATATCAAAACAAAAAATTCTCTGCTCAGTACTCTTATTAATTGTGCTGCCAAATTATTTAGTAATACCAGTCTTTGTTCAGAAAAGCCTTTTAAGAATCTATTGAGATCTTAGTAGAAGTTGGGATAATTTCAACTCAGTGGCATAAAAGGCCATCCGTGTCCCCTTAAGTAGAAAGACCTTTCTACTTAAAATAATTAGTCTGGAATTTTCTATGACTGCTTTTGTTTCTAGAACGTAGAAAATCAAATTGGCCGGCAGAGCTACCAATTCTGAGTCTTCAGTGTACAGGGTCAGGCAATCCTTGCTCATATTCCAACCAATAGGCAAAATAGAAGCCAGTCTTTCATCGTGAAGTATTCATTTCAAGGATTTAAAATATCAGCTAAATTCCTTTGTAAGCTATTGTTAATTATCAATGTCCAGAAGAATTTAACAACACAGAGAAGGGGTGGGGGGGAAAGGACCAATTCTGGAAAAAATAGAGTAGGGAAAAAAGTCTGAATAGAACTGCCTCTACTCAATGATTAGTGGGTAAAAATAAAAGGGCAAGTCTAAGCTTCTAACCTTCATTTTTAACTGCTTATATGAGACATTTATATATACTTAAGGAGAAGACAGGACATGGAAACAGGGAGAGGTCAGACTAGTACATCACAAGCCACATTTTGCTCAATTAACAATTTAGCTCAGATCCAGTCCTGGGCATTATCATATTACGTCTGAAGGGAAGACGTTCTCTTACAAATAAATACTCTTTTAAAGTGCAAATTTAAGATTGCTTGTTTCTGTAAGGAATTCCAGGATGAGATGAATGTGTAGATTTTCTAGTAAATAATAAAGTGGTCCAGTTAAATGAGTACTTGGAAGAGGCTAAAGGACTTCAGAATGGTAACCCAGAAGCTAGAACGTAGGCAGATGATGGCAGAAAAGCTTAATTACAGTTCTGTCAGATAGCCAGGAGAAAAACACCTGCAGGGGTCCCCAGCATTCTTTTGATATTTTGAAATGGCAAACAAGAGCAGCATTCTTGGGAGAGTTACAGGAGAAATAGGTCTCCGAGGAATGGATCTGAACATAAATGTAAAATTTAACTGTTATCAGAAAAAGTACAGTGGCCTAGTTGTGATGGGATAGGTAGAAAGATTTTGTTTGATGAACTGGGTTTAAATGCCATTCGGGGAGGTTTAGGATTAAAGAAAGGTTGAAATTTACATATGAAGACCTGACACCCCCCCCCACCCAAAGAATGGAAATGGAAAGCAAGCAGCAGAAAGCAACTGATGTCAACCTAGGAAAAAAAACTGTGACACTGGGTCTTGGCAATTTGCACTCAACTAAAGAGAATGAAGAATTAAATTTTTAAAAACTTTATGTGTAACAAATCCCTTGGGGGTTCAATAGTATTACAATTTTATTTAAAATCAAATCTATGTTGTAACCTTATGACAGAAAAGAGGCAGCTGCTTTATGCCTACTTTGTTGGTTATGAAATTAGTTTCTATTTATTAAACGAAAACTAGGAGAAGCTGAGACTGCTGAGATGTTTCCTTCTCTTTCCTCTTTTAAATTATTCCAGAGATGTAGTTAGTTGTACTGTGCTATCGCTGCAGTTTTGCTCTTGACAGCTGTTTCTCACTCTGTCCAATTACTCTAAGTTACCAGAGGGACAGACATTGAAACCATTTTCAGATTTTTCCAAGCTACGGGAAGAGAGTGAACACAAGAGGTGTTATGATTTTCATAACAGATCTTTTCTTGTTCACATAGCAAATTTGTTTTGTTAGGGGAATTGCTTTGACTTAAGAAACCAATCTAAGAAAAACTCTTTGTACTTACAACGGTTAGAAGGATCTAGTAGCCAAGTAAATAATGAGCTGAGGATGGGGAATAAAGGTTTTTATAAGTCTTTGATGAAGAAAAACCTGTAATACTGGAACTTTTTTTACAAGCCTTTAAATCTCAGAGGGGAGGAGACAGTTAGATAAATTTCTTCAGTTATTGCCAGAGAAATACATGATGAAAACAAGAGCTGTCCGAATCAAGATAACTTAGAACCCCAACATAACTAAGTTAGGAAACAACTTCCTTCATTTATTACCCATAAACAAATAAACTGATTGTGACAAAGTAGGGGAAAAAAAAACACACCTTAAAAGTCTGATTAAATTGTCTGTCACAATGGCTCAACGCTTGTTATCTTAGCACTTTGGGAGGCTGAGGCAAGAGGATTACTTTAGCTCAGGAGTTTGAGACCAGCCTGGGAAACATAGTGAGACCTTGTCTCTACAAAATTTTAAAAAATTAGCCAGGCATGTTGGCACATGTCTGTAGTCCCAGCTACTTGGGAGTCTGAGGCAGACAGATCACCTGAGCCCAGAAGGTCGAGGCTGCAGTGTGCTGGGTTAGTGCCACTGCCCTCAAGTCCAGGGGACTGACTTAAAAAAAAAAAAAAAGCCAAATTGAACTTTTATGAAATTAAGTTTGTAAAAAGCTTAGGAAGCATGAAGCACTTGAATTAATCAATATTATGTTTATTGAGATTTCCAGAAATTCCAGAATATATTAAAATTTTAGATTTTAAATAAATGCTTATGTAAGACTAATTTATATCTTATATTCTTGATCTTTTACCTTTACCTGCTATGATACTAAGCAGAGTAAAAATAATGTAAAGCAATTGAAAAATAAACATCCTACAATCATCTTAATTTGATTTTTTAATAACTATGACAAATAGTTTCAGGGACCCCTATATAGAATATATTCCAATAATTGTTTGCTAAATTTGAATGTGATTTCCTTCAAAAGTCTAATGCGCAAATAAAGATAAGAACTTTTCAGTTCATAAAATTTTCAAGCCAGCTTTCCCTACATTATTTATCTTAAACACCTTTGCATACTGATTAGGCAAAGGGCTATTTTCCAGGCTAGAAAATGTTGTGCCTATTACAAATTAGCTTTTAAAAATCAAATTAGGCGGGGTGCAGTGGCTCACTTCTGTAATCTCAGCACTTCCCTCGGGCCAAGGCAGAAAGATGGCTTAAGTTTACGAGTTCAAGACCAGTCTGGGCAACATAGCAAGGCCTCGTCGCTACAAGAAAAATAAAAAAATTAGCCAGCCATGGTGGACACACTGTAGTCCCAGCTACTCGGGAGGCTAAGGTGGGAAGATGGCCTGAGTCCAAGAGGTCAAGGCTGAGGTGAGCGGTGGTAGTACCACTGTACTGCAACCTGGAGACAGAGTGAGACTACGACAAAAAAAAAAACATCAGATGGTTCAAATATTATGATTGAATGTTTAGAAGTAGAACATTAAGTAACTTACATTGCCAAAAAAGTTCAGAAGAGAAATAATGAAATAAGGTCACTATTGTACCACTCTAGGCCCTAGACCTTAAACTTGAAATTAGCCCAGAGGTCAAATGTTTCAAACCTATGGGCTGGCTATAAGAGCTGCAGTGAGACTTCAAAACTGTAGGCCGGGCTCGGTAGCTCAGCCTGTAGTAATCCCAGTGCTTTGGGAGGCCAAGGTGAGTGGATTGCAAGAGCAACTTGGCAAGACCTCCTCTCTACAATAAATCAAAAAATTAGCCAGTGTGGTAGCGCGCGCCTGTAGTTCCGGCTACTTGGAAGGCTGAGGCGGAAGGATCACTAGAGCCCAGCAGGTCGAGGCTGTGGTGGCCAGGCTCCTGGCCACTGCACTCCAGTCTGGGTGACAGAGTGAGACTCCAACTCAAAAAAAAAAAAAAAAAAAAAAAGACTTAAAATTATCTGAAGAAAAAAAATTAAAAACTCATATCCAAAAGATAGGCTAGATGGCAAAAAAATAAAAAAGATATACAGTAGTTACCTCTGATAAAGGAGGGAGTCTTGGCTAACTAATTTCCCCTTAGGGAGGTTTGAGACAGATTTTCTAAAACCTGAAGGAAGTTTTCAAGCAAGGAAGGCTGGAGAATAAGGGACACTAGGCAGCTCGAAGATGCTTGGGGTGGAGAGAGACAGCAGGGCAAGTCTGGGGAAAACAGCCTTTGAGTGTGTCTGAAATGCCAAGCACAAGGTAGGGAGTGGGGAGAATGAGCCAGCGAGGAAAGCAGAGCCAGACCCTCAGCCTAACCAAGTTCAGATTTGGTCCTAATGAGCTTTAGTCAGAGAGGCTGATATTGTGATGAGTGTTATACTTTTGTATTCTTTCTCATTTGACATTGTATTCTAAGCCCTTTCCATGTAATTAAAAATTTCTTAGAAGCCATGTTTTTAAGTGGCTGCACAATACATCATACATGATATTTAGTAATTCTATTATTGGAAATTTAAGGTACTTTCATTTCCTGGTATTTAAAATAGTGAACAAGTTGTTGATAAGTTTTTGGTTTCATCTTTGATGGTATCCTTGGGAATCTTATGTTAAAATGGGATTACATGGTAGCAACAGTTCAGACTTCAAAATTACCAATTTACATTCCCATCATGCTACACCTTGACCAAGAAAAATTACTTTTTATCTGTGTGTAACTGAGATGAAAACTGGCATCTCACCTTTTGAATTTACATTTCTTTCTGTAGTCAGATTAGAAATTTTTCATGTTTGATAACCATTTTATCTTTTCTGTCCATTTGTTCACCAGCTTAGAGGTGTAAACATTGCTATGTAAGACCTTTACATATTAGACATGAGTCATTTGCTCTAAAGATTTATCCCAGTTGGCTTTCAATCCTGTCTTTTGCCAGTCACAATTTTAAAGTCTTCAAATTTTCAATCTTACCCTTTAATTCATCAGTACACTCAACTAGTATTTATTGAACAACAACTATGTACAAGGCACTTTTCTAGACACATCACTAATGAATAAAATCATCAAAAACTCCTTGGCATGTGATGGTTTAGTGAGGGGAGATAGACAATAAGTGATAAGCATGATAAATAGGTATATGAGGAAATAAGTGCTACAGGGAAAAAATTCAGGGAGGTAGGCTTTGGAGATGGGGCTATGGAGGCTATAATTTTCAATAGTTTAGGGTAGGTCTCATTGAAAGGCAACTCCCCCCCCCGCCTTAGTTGACATCTCCTCTGTTGTCCAGACTGGAGTGCAGTGGCACAGTCATGGCTACTGCAGCCTTGACATGCTGGGCTCAGGCAATCCTTCTGCCTCAACCTTCCAAGTAGCTGGAACTATAGGTACACATCACCACGCCCAGCTATTTTTTAAAAAAATTTACTGTGGAGGTGAGGTCTCCCCATGTTACCTAGGCTGGTTTTGAACTTCTGGGCTCAGGCAATTCTCTTACCTCAGCCTCCCAAAGTACTGAGATTTCAGGCATGAGTACCTGACCAGAAAAGGTGACTTTGGAGCAAGGACTTGGAAAACAAGAGTTACTATGCAAATAATCTGGAGGAAGAACATACTAGTGAGAGGGGATAGCCAGGGCTGGAAAGGACCTACAAGCTGGAACATGCCTGAAATGTTTGATCAAAGAGGTTGGAGTGACCCAAAGAATGAAGTAGAAAAAGATGAAGTTGGGGAGATTAATGGCGTGTGTATGAAATCAGGCAGGCCATTATAAAGACCTGGCTGAAATGGAGGGCTCTGGGCAGAAGATGTAATTTGACTTATTTTTTTAAAGGCTTTGAGTGTTGTGCTGAAAATAGAATAGGGGTAGCAGGGAAGATGGTGAGATGGGGACTAATTCTGGATATATTTTTTAAAGTACAGTCAACAAGATTTCTGATGGATCAGATGCAGAATATGAGACAAAGGAGAGGAATCAAGATGACTGTTTTTGCCTGAGCAAAAGGAGAAATGGAGTTGTCAGCAAATGAGAAGAGGAGACAGAAAGTGGAATAGGATTTCTTTTTTTCTTTTCTGGGAATAGCTAAATTCCAGTTTTGGATTCGGTCAGAGATGTCTACTAAATATCAAGTGGAGATGTCAACTAGGTAGTTGAGTTTGGAGTTCAGAAGAGGTCTGGACTAGATACTTATCTAGGAGCCATCAGCATAGAGATGATATTAACAACTGTGAGTCTAATGAGACTAATCTAATTAGGGAGTGCGACTGTGACAGGAACCAAGGCCTGAGCCCTGAGGTATTCCTGTCTTAGAGCTTTGGGGTAAGAAAATGAGCAAATAAGAGACTGAGAAGGAGAAATGGTGAAGTAGGAGGGAGTCTAAAAGGGTGGCCGAGGAGAGCAATGGGTAAAACCCTGCTGAGAAAGGAAATAGGATAAACAGGACTGTGGATTTAGCAACACGGAGAGCATTAGTGATTTCTTCCACTGCTCTGTACATATGTATATGTTATTTTATTTCAACTTTTACTCACTGGTGAGATATGAGACATTATTTCTATTACTCAATTTTCCTAACACTGTTCATTACATAATAATCCGTTTCTTGGGCATAAGTTTGTTAGCCTGTGATGAGGAAAGATCCATATTCCTCCACCACTGCTCATTTTGGACTTATATTTATATGCAGTGAATGAATGGAATTGTGGCACAAATGTGTTCTTTTAAACAATCACATCTAAATTGATTACAATGGCAAAGCTGTAAGATTGTTACAAATTATTAAGATTGACTTTAATGTAGTTTATTCATTTTATGCATAGTATAGAGACAGTCATACTTTTAAGTGATCCAGGAATTATTCCCTTCTTATCAAATGTGTGGTTATTTTCCTCACGGAAGCATGAAGAAATAAAGGAAGGCATGGAAATGAATTTCTTTACATCTGTTAAATGAATTATTTCCCTTACTTGACTTTCAGGAAGACATACTTAAAAACAACTTTGAAATGACTCAGTTCTTACTCATCCACATAACATTTTCTGGACATTATATTTTCAATATTCCTACAAAAATTATTAAGCACAATTTTAATTAATTTATTTTATTAACAAATTTGATGTCATAATTTCAAATAATTATTTCATTTTGTTTTGTTTTATTTGCAGGCAAGTCAAATAGAAAAACCAAAGCCTTCAATTCAAATGCAGCATCAAATTCAACAAATGAAACATCCTATGAAGCTGATGATATAATTCAAGGAAAAACAATGGATTCAACACAAATCCATATTGCTTATTAGCTGAAAATTGTGTTTTAAATGCTCACTGGAGAGATGGAGCAATAAAAATAAAGAATGAATTTGAAACAGATCAAACAGTAATACTGGTTTTCAAAAAGTCACCACTCACAAAGCAAGATACAGCTACATTTGATCAGCCAAATAATTTATTAAACACACCAAGGTTTTTAATAGGTTTTCAAGTGCATAAATTTACTTTTATTTGCTAATCAAGATGTTTCTGCACTACATGAAATTATGCTAACTGTTCAGGAGAAATTAAATAATTTATCAATAACAACATAAGCAAACTGATCGTAGTAAAGAACAATGAGAAACTTATGCTGTATAAACAGCATTTCAAAACCTTCTGATTCTTACAGGCAATTATTTTTATATGAGATGGTAATGGATAGGTAAATCTCAGGGTAACTGCTTATAAACTAGAGGTGACATGTTCTTAAGTCTCTTAGAAATCAACCCAGGATTTTCTGGGCACACAAAAACATTGCCTTTTTAAATGCTAATAACAAAAAAACCCCACAATGTATAATCTACAATAAATATTTTCGGTTTCAAGGGATAGCCATAATAAAAAACACTCTTTTGCTGATATATTTCTTAAAATAATTTCTGTAATTAAAGTGATAAAACAAACGAGTTCTCTGGTCCAACCTGAGGCTATCACATTAATACCACCTAGAAATCTAGAAGTAAAACTTATTTCTGCAAACCCTATTTTTTAAAATAATTTTACTCATAAGTGTGGTTGCTATTATAAGAACATAAACCTGGTTTTATAATTCAGTAAGAGAAAAAGGAATAATTTTAAGTCATCTCTGCTGAACATATCTACTATGCTGTGTAAAGTTTTTGTAGTTGGATGATAAGCATTTCAAAATGTGCCAAATACAGCTTCTCTAGTCTGATATATATATGCCTTATTGTTCTTGGGGCTGCAAAGCTCAGGGTTGAAAACTTCATAATTAGGCTGTCAAAATTTCTACCAAGCACTGTGGTTATCCTCTAGACCAGCACTGTTTGAGAGAAGTGTCTGTAATGATGGAAATTTTCTTTCTGTATCTGTACTCTCTGAGACAGTAGTCACCAGCTGTAGGTAGCAACTGGGCACTTAAAATGTGGCTAATACAAATGAAATAATTTTTTTTCACTGATTTAATTAATTTAAATAACTACATGTAGCTATATTGACAGCATAGTTCCAGATCATTATTGCAACATTCTACTGACTGAGTTGAACTTCACATTCAAAAAGAACACAAATTTGCCAAGGTTTAAACATTAAAATTCCTCAAGGTATGCGTGAAGTTGGAAAATTAAGACATTCCTGTTATAAAAATGATGTTTTACATGATCATAAAAGCAGACACTTTTCACCTATTTTTGTAAAAGTTCATAAAGCTTTTGTGGGTACCTCTTGATTTTTCCAATTTTTAAAAACCCCAGAAAATGTGGTCTTGATACACAGGAATTTAATAATTATATTACTGTGTTGATCAGGTAAAAAAATCTAGGTTGAGCAAGTTTAGTTAAGGCACTGATACAGTTCTACTTTGTTGCTCAAGGGAGAGGGCCATAAATAGCACAAGGAGCAGGAAACTTAGCCAGAGCTAGCAAAAGGCTTACTGCCCCCCAGACTCCTCCCACCCTGTGGGAGAGGCACACCGGGCCAGGCATGGCCGGATGCATCATGGATTGTGCTCTAGGAGAGACACCCCAATTCTCTGCCACTCTGCATATTTCTAGAGTTGGGAGGAGACAATCAAGGTCAGAAAATCCTGGCCTTTGCAACTGGGGTGACTGTAACACTGGCATAAGAAACCTACTATTCTTGGATGCCAACTGCCCAAGAAGTTTGAATTGCTGCATTAGGATCAGCCAGAGTTCTTGAAACGTTCCTCACTGAGCTATCTTATCACCAGTTGTCTGAGGAAGAGTTATGGGGCTCATCTAGTGGACTAATAGTTGTGATTCATAGATTAAGATAAAATATTAAAAGCTGGAAGCCTTATCAAATTATAGCACAGTCTACACATTGAAAAATATTTTTAAATGATTTAGCTGGATCTAACAAATACTAAAATCATTATAGAATTTAAGGCAGTCAAAAATAACCTAACATAAAATATAAAACAAAACACATTTCAATGTATGAACATATGCATATAATTCTGGGGAGGGCCTGGTAAAGAATACAGTAGCTTATGTGTTTTTAGACAATTTAGGACAGTGTGTAATTTTTGGTAATAATAATTAAATCTTAGAAAGAAAGGTGAGTTTAGGAGTACAAATAACAGCATAAAAAATCAAATTATTTTCTAGATGATCTTCTAATTAAAGCAATTTCATCTTTTAAAAAATATAGGATTAATTGGGTTATGAAATGAATGAAACCGAATCCCAACAGAAGTCATTTCCTTCCTTAAAACTCTAATGGTGTCTCATTGCTCCCATAGTAAAGTCCAAGCTCCCAAACACGGAACATAAGACTTCCTTTTCTTGTTCTGGAGTAGCTAAAATGTTATTCTCAGTTCTTACCACTTCCTGCCTCACCTATGACACACCAGCAACCCCAGATTGCTTATAATTCTTAACACATATACAACACTACTTTTTTCTATATGTGATCTTTGTTTACAGTACCCACTCTGTCAGGAACTATTTTTAGAGGAGTTGGGAGGAGATAGTTGAGGTCAGAAACTATAACCCTCATGCTTATCTTCAATCAAAATCCAATCCAGGCATTACTTCGTCTGAATCAAAATCCAATCCAGGCATTACTTTGTCTGGGTAGCATCTTCAAATTTCTCCAGACTAGGTTAGGTGTCCCTCTGTGTTTCTATAAAGCCATGTTCAGGACAATTACTGCCCTCAACAGTGTGCTCTAGTATTTTTTTCCGACCAACTAAACCATAAGCTCCTTCAGGGAAGCAAATGTGTCTAGGTATTCAATAAATGTTCGTTGAAGAAAGTACTCAATGGCATTTTTATCAACAATTCTTCAATCCAGTTTACCATGGAATGTGATCCAGGGTTGTATAAATCTAGACAAAGTGAGTAGTAAATACAGATATATATAATATAATTATTTTACTTCTCATTTATTGATGTTTTGGCCTCTGAGAATAAAAGATGTAAATGAAGATGAGAACCAAAGATGTAAATGTATTAAGCATGAAGAATTAGGGATACCTCAGAGAGATATTAGCCAGATAACAGAGGATATGGAGAAAATGGGCAAACCATGTGGGGGTAGGTTCATCAACCCAAAAACAACAGCCTCAAAGTGTTCAGATAATCTGCTTACAGATGCAAATCTGATTACAGATTCTGTCTGCATCTTGTGAAAATGACTTCTGTTTAAAGAAGCTGAATGTGTTTAACAGCTGTATCAATAAATTCAACCTTTGCTATTATTGAATGCTAGCTGCTTATCTATCACAATTTATAAAATGAATAATATAACTTACAATTTACTAGACTATGGATAATCATATATATTAAAGACTAGATGTTATCTCAGAGATAATCTAGTATAATATTTTATTAATAAAAATGCCAAGGCCCAGAGAGGCTAAATGACTTTGTTGAAGGTCCAGGACTTCAACAAAGAGTGACTAGGACTTTGGGATATTTACTATTAAATTCAGTTTTCCTTTTGTTACATACTGCCCAGGATGGAATGTCAATAATTTTCTCCTAAAATGTATTATTAAGATTTGCATGCAATCTCAATAATAATAATATCATTTTAGAAGAAAACTAGTAAAAATAATTTTTATTCAGATGAGATATTTCATAAACTCTGCTGAAGTTATGGTAAATTTACTTAAGGATAATTCTAAGATTATTTCTGGGAAAAAATTACTGAGCATTAAAGTGTTTTAATTTGCATACTATATTAGTTAATGAGGGCTGACTTTTACTCTCCGAATCATTATTAATTGAACATTATTCAGAAAACAAATCTAATGAGCCAATTTACAATCCCTACAATCAACAGTAATAAAACTTACAAATAACGCAATTCATTGTTTCACTACAATTACTTTCATTTTTATCCCAGTGGGATGAGGCCATCCCTCTGTGTGTAGTATTGTCTAATCATTTTTAAAATTTTTATGTACGTTATTTAAAGCTATAGTAAAGTGAAGCAGTCGGAGTGGAGAAGCACTACTGCATGTGGACCAGCCTCATTTTTAAAAAAGCTTTTTCTAAAATTTATTGTAAAAAATTTATCATAACTGTCTTTTCATAAAATAAGTAATGAAGGGAAAACAAATCCTTAAAATCCTAATGGCTCTGTGTTTCTCTCCAAACTGACTGAATTATTTAAAAGAATTTCTTGTTGAGAGGGCCAAATGACTAAATTAGGTTACAGAAAAGCTGAAGGTGCAAGAGCTTCCATGGCTACAATGCTAGAATAGTGGTGTGGGTACAGCTTCTCTGGAACCTAAGCACGGGTAAGCAGGTGTTAAGAGGAGTTATGAGGCTCCCTGAGTCTTACTGCAGGTATTCTGGGTAGAGTGCCAGGTGAAAGAAGACTCAGCAAACCTTTCTAGCCTGTGAGCTAGAAATGTAATGTACTTACCTGATTTCACCGTTATGAGTTCATCTGCAGTCATGTCTGCAGGTTTCCAATTAGAACATTTTAAGTGCACCATAATGAGGTATTTGCAATCTTTGGTGCTGTGCCATGATAACTGGTTGACTTCTGATGCTTCTACAACATGATAAGTATTTACCATATTGGGCATAAGGAATACTTAAGTATTAAGCAAAGTAAGTAACACTGATCAATGTGAAAATAAAAATTTAAGAAACAATTATATCTACTAATTCATGTTTGAAAATGCTTACCCATATAATATTTCCATTATTTCATGATACAACTGCCTGGCTCTTAAGTTTTGAAAAGTACAGAATAAAACTCTTAATTCTAAATTTTTGTCACTACTCCTGAGGTTTGTGACTAAAGTAAAATACAGAAACATTCCAAACTGGTCATTTACAAAACCATAAGTTCAGTGTAAAATTTGCTTTAAAACTACAAATTATTTCAGACAAAGCTAATATATATGCCCACATTTATAAAAATTTCCAAATTACTCATAGAAACAAGCATCATAAAGTTTACATATAGAATACGATAAAAATCAGTTCTAATGAAGATTTAGCTGTCTTCCTAAATAAAAATTTCTGAGTCTGAGGTATCACTTAATACATGCCAATATGGCACATTTGTAAAACAACCCAGGAGTCTATCCTAAAAATCCTGACCAACACGGCATCATCTTTGCGAGACTTACTAACAGGCTGAACTAAACCTGTCTCTTTAAACAAGGAAGAAGTACTTAGTTGTTACAAAAACAAGGAGGCAGGTACTAGAAACTCTGTACGTCATAAAACAGTGAAGTTTTGTTATAAATATTTTAATCATCATCATTCTGCAGATACCATTCATTAAAAAAGTCCTAGTTGAGACCATTAAGCAGCTTCATCTTCTGTGATATATTTTTTAAAAGTCTAAGATTTAAGAACAGTGAAGAATTTCACTATCTTTATACATTACATCTTAGTATATAAAGCTATTAAATTTTCAGTGTCAAGAGCAAAACATTACCCCCTACTAGCTTCATCACTGGAAGGTGGTCACCTGATTCAGCAATAGTCATTAACTATGCTAGGTAGATTACCCAGATTACCTGTGTTGACTGTAGTGAAGTCATTTTACAATCAACTTATGAAGTAACAACAGTAGCCAAACATACAAAGACACACATGTGTTTAGTATGTACAAATAGCTATACTTGGGGTATGGCTATCAAGTAACAAGACTGATTTAATACTAGATAGTCATAGCACATTAAAAATATACTGCCAGAGGGATAATGGTCCCACATCTAAAAAATGTCTTTATGGAAAAGGCTATGATTTATTGCAAAGCATAATATATAGCAAATTCCAAGGAAGGGAAAACAATTTTTAAAAATGAATTTTTAAATGTAATGGCTTAAGCCAAAGTCTCAGTTACTTTTTGGAGAATTCAGAACTACTAGAGATGGAAGAATGCTTTTCCTTTTTTCTCTTCTTTTTTTCCTTTTTGTGATGCTTCCCTTTTTTTGATTTACTCTTTTTTTCTTTTTTCTTTTCTTTCTTCTGACATTTTTGTTTCTTCTGTTTTGAAGCATCCTCTTCAGTGGAACCAGATGAATAAGACCTATGGGCAAGAGTACACACTGACTGATAATTGCACTTATGACCGATAAGTAAAACTAAACAGAACTTGGGCTGCCTTAAGTTCTTCTTGTAGTAAGGTGGGGGTATAAACATAAAGAAACTCAAAATGTGCTTCATATATTTATGTTCTTTCAAAATGCTGAATTCAGAATTTTTGTGATTTGGTCACAGAAACTTACAAAACTAATATCTCTGTTCTGCTCAACCCTAGTAATGAGTTTTAATTTATTTTAAAATTATTTTCCTGTGGTTTTTCAGTTTTTCTTGGGGTCATACCCTTCAAAATCTTTAAGGCAAACCAAGTGGCATTTACCAAGCTAATGCACACAAATAAGCTGTATATATAGTAACTCGATAGTGTATTCTCTCAAAAGAGCCTCAAGAGGATGCAATTATATATTTATAAGAGGGCTAAAATTGTATTCTGGTATAAATGAATAAAAGCTGACAGTTAGCAAAATAAAAGCACTTTTGTTAATTGGTTTGATTTTTCAGGTTAAAGTACTTGATCCCTTTAGATGCAGAGTAATACAAATGAGTATTTGTATTTCAAAATAATTTTCATTAGTTACAAAAAGAATGCTTTTAAATAAATACTCTCTATAAATGGAAAAGGATAATTTATCACTGTGCTGTAAAAACAATAGTACTCTGCACTAAATTGGAAAAAAAACTGTAGAATTCCTTCTAATAAAAAAAAAAAAAAGGAAAAGTAATCTTTTTTTTTTGAGTTGGAGTCTCACTCTGTCACCCAGACTGGAGTGCAACTGCAGCCTCGACCTGCTGGGCTCCAGCGATCCTTCCGCCTCAGCCTTCCGAGTAGCCAGAATTACAGGCATGCGCTACCACGCCCAGCTGATTTTTTGATTTATTGTAGAGATGAGGTCTCGCTGCCCAGGCGAGTCTCGGGCTCAGGCAATCCGCTCACCTCAGTCTCCCAAAGGCGCGGGATTACAGGCTGAGCCACCGAGCCTGGCTGGAAAAGTAATCTTTTAAGATCTTATACAAAGAGGTATGCAATACTCTACCTGTACTGAGACTCAAAATATGTGTGACAAGACAGAAACGGAGTTAATTTAAGCTTTAAAAAAGGCATTTCAAGGGTTATTTAGTTCAGTGATCTAAATAATAGGAATTTAGGCTCAAACTAAGGAAGCCCAAGACAGACATAAAGGAGGTGCCAGAGTAAATGCATGAGACCACAGGGCTTCAAGGCCTTGTGTCTCTATAGTGACTTGCATAAATATTCCTTGACTGCCTTCGTCATTTAGTGACTCCAAGTTTTCCCTCATTCGTGTAATGTTGTATTCCTTTCTCCTCCTTGTCTGTCTATTTAGACTTCTGTCCATGTAAGCTTGCTTTCTCATGTATTTTTTGCTCCCCTCCCTCTTCAGCTGCTATTTGTTCTCAAACCTTGTCTGTTTTCTTGTTCTAAAGACCCTGCTTCACTTGACCTGACTAGAGCTTCTTCTCTGCCTGTATTTTTTTCTTTGGCTTTTGGTCCTGGATTCTCATTTTTAAGGGAAAATTTTAGGCTCTGACATAGCAACACTATTAGCTAGCATTGTCTCTGCTAAGTGTGGGGAACGTTCATTTATTTTCAGGTCTTTGAGGCTCAAGGCCTCAAAAGTATACAATGCTCCTTGATTTACAATGGGGTTACACCTTGATAAATTAATCTTAAGTTGAAAATATCTTAAGTTGAAAACACATTTAAATACACCTAATTTACTGAACATTATATTAATAGCTTACCCTTACCCACCTTAAATACACTCAGAACATTTATATTGGACTACAGCTGGGCAAAATCATCATCTAACACAAAGCCTATTTTATAACAAAGTATTGAATATCTCATGCAATACTAAATACTGTACTGAAAGAAAAAGCAGAATGGTTGTATGGGTACTCAGAGTAAAGTTCCTACCCAAAGTGTACGACGTTTGCACCATTGTAAAGTTGAGAAATCATAAGTCGAAGCACCATAACTTGGGGACTGTCTGTATTAGAATTTTTACTGGCACAAATCAGAAATTCTGAATCCTACTTTAATTAGTTTTTATATTAAAGATAATTATTTATCTCCCAACACTTGAAAGTGAGCTAACTTTTTCAATTTATAAGATACCACAGGTGTTAAAATATATATATTAAATACTGCACACAAACTACAAAGTGACAATACCTGTTTAATAGAACCTATTCAGTGAGAAAACTTAGTCCACACTAGCTATGACTATGGTCAAGTGACTTAAAGAATGTTTATATGTGTATATTTATGCTAGTATGAATGAAATTACATTCAATAACTAGAGAAGAAATTGCTACTTACTAGTTTTGATTAATTTCTTTAACCAGTTAGTTGCAGCCTTGACCTGCCGGGCTCCGGCGATCCTTCTGCCTCAGCCTTCTGAGTAGCCAGAATTACAGGCGCGTGCTACCATGCCTGGCTGATTTTTTGATTTATTGTAGAGATGAGGTCTCGCTGCCCAGGCGGGTCTCGAACCCACAGGCTCAGGCAATCCAGTCACCTCAGCCTCCCAAGGCGCGGGATTAAAGGCTGAGCCACCGAGCCCCCTCAGTTAGTTGTTATAGGAGTTAATAGTATAAGACAAAAGGAGGCTGATGAGGGCTGTGAAAGGCCTGAAGAAATTTTTAGCATCACAAGTTCTGTCAAATTCTATTAATTAAATTTCTTAGCCACGCTAATGCTATTACAAGAATACAAATATTTCTGTCAACTTCATATATATGCGGACAAAATATATGTGAAGAGTTTAGACTTATGTCCAATTAAAAGCCTAGGTGTTGTTCTACAGCTTAAAAAGCCAGAAAACAAACAGAATATGTAAAGGGAGGGAAATATTATTTATTTATACCTTGATTTGTTTCAAAAAGAAAATTTAAGGTGGATAAAGATTGACTTTTTTATTTTTGTTTTTGTTTTTTGGAGTCAGTCTCCTTCTGTTGCCCAGGCTGGAGTGTGGTGGCAAGATCATGACCACTGTAGTCTTGACCTGCTGGGCTCAGGAGGTCCTTCTGCCTCAGCCTTCCAAGTAGTTGGAACTACAGGTATGTGCCACCATGCCTGGCTAATTTTTTTTAAATTGCAGAGACAAGGTCTCACCAAGTTGCCCAGGCTAGACTCGAACTTCTGGGTTCAAACAATACTCTCTCCTTGGCCTCTCAAAGTGCTGGGATCACAGGTTGAGCCACCACAACTAGCCTTGAGTTTAGTTTTGATTCCTAACATGAAGGACTTTGTTATTTTACTAAAACAACTGAACATCTAACTCTCATTAAGAAAAAAATTAACATTAAATTAACTAGATTATATGTGAAAAACAAAATAACCCATTCTAAACTAATAGTCCTGCTTTATTTTTTTTTAATGCTATTAAAAAATACCTTTTCCTTTTTTTTTTCAATTTGATTTTCTCTTTGCTTTTTTCTTTTTTCTTCTCCTCTTCTTCATTTATTCCTGTGGGGGAGAGGTGAGAGGAAAAAAATCATGAGCTATATAATAAAGGATCATGCATTACATAGTATTCTCTAGCCTGTTTTTTAGAATTTGGTATGTATTCTTCTAGGCTTTCTCTATATAAAACCAAATATACGTACACTTTCTTATATATATGTGGTTGTATATAAGTTTCAAGTTTTTTCATCTTTGAAAAATGTATTGTGACATATGTAATATTTTACAATATATTGTTTCATTTAATACATTGTTTCATTGTTTCATTTCATATATTGTTTCATTTAATATATTGTTTCATTTAATATATTTTACAATATATTGTTTCATTCATTTATATTGTTTTCATTTAATATATTGTTTCATTTAATATTGTTTCATTTCATTTAATAATTTTACAATATATTGTTTCATTTATTGTTTCCCCTTGTCACTACACATATATTAATATCAGTATTAAACACAGAATAGCGAGCTATAATGTATCCATTTCTACTCTCATTCTTAGAAACAGTAAGCAATGGAAATCCTTACACATGCATACCTCTGCACATATGAGAAGTATTTCTGGGTGACAGAACTTATTTACATATATTTAAAGAAAAAGCATACTTAATTTTACTTGAATTTAATAGAATAAAATAAAATAAAAATAAAATTAAAGAAACAGATTTTCCATAAGAAAGATAATTTCTTGAAAGAACTCTCTAAAATTAAGAAAAAAGATTACAAAAGCTAAGAAGTTGAAGCTCTTTTTTAACATCATGCTTCAAATTTAGATAGCATCAACTGACTTCTGCTTTACATAGCTTTTGTAATTTTCTTAACACTAAACCTCCCAATTTTTAGGTTTATTTTTACATTGTCAAGGTTCTAAATATTTACATATCTGTCTGTGTGAGTGCAAGTATGTATTTATAAATATACACACCTGAGCTGTATATTTTTTAACTACAAAGCCAATATACATTCAATATAGATACTTTGTAAGTTTCAGAAAAAAGCATAAATAAGAGAATTACAGTTTTGTTATCAAGACTTCTTAGTAGCTGGAAGCCTTGATGTCACTTAGCAAAGCAGAGAATAAAGAGACAAGTTTGTTTCACACAATCTTAGAAGATTGTATTCACCATATTTTTATTCATTTAACAAATATTTACTAAATGCTTATGTACCAGGTACTGTGCTAGATACTGAGTCTTTGCTGTGCATGGTTCTTGCCCTCATGGAGCTTATAGCTAAGTGGTGAGAAAGAAACAGGCAAGCAAAGATAGCATTTGAAGCGAAGAGTAAGGACAGTGTGTGTCAGGAAGATGAAACAAATATCAAGAACCCAAGGCAAAAGAGTCCAGTGTGTTCTAGGAACTAAGAAGAGGCTGTTGTGGATAGGAGGGGATCAATATCATTAAACAACCATACTTCCCAAAGCAATCTACAGATTCAACACAATCCCTATCAAAATACCAACATCATTTTTCACAAAATTAGAAAAAGCAATCCTAACATTTATATGGAACCAAAAAAAGAACCCAAATAGCTAAAGCAATCCTAAGTAAAAAGAACAATCTTAAGTAAAAAGTCACCACATTGCCTGACTTTAAATTATACCACAAGGCTATAGTAACTGAAACATGACACTGGTAAAAAAATAAAAAATAAATCAATGGAACAGAATAAAGAACCCAGAAATAAAGCCACAAACCTACAAATAACTGATCAACAAAACTGCCAAAAATAAACAACGTGGAAAGGACACCCCTATTCAATAAATGGTGCTGGGAAAACTGGCTAGTCACATGTAGAAGAATGAAACTGGATCCCATACCTCTCACCATATACAAAAACTAACTGAAGATGGATTAAGACATAAATGTAAGACCTCACACCATAAAAATCCTAAAAGAAAACTTATAAAACATTCTGGACATAGGCCTAAGCAAAGAATTTATGATGAAGATCCCAAAAACAAATGCAACAAAAATAGACAAATGGAACTTAAACTAAAAAGTCTCTTTACAGTCAAAAAAGAGAGAGAGAGAGAAAACCACAAAAAAGTGAGCAGAAAACCCATGGAATGGAAGAAAATATTTGCAAAATATGCCCTAGACAAAGGATTGATATTTAGAATCTGCAAGGAACTTAAACAACTTACATAAGAAAAACTAACAACCCTATCAAAAAGTGGGCAAAGACATGAACAGACACTTCTCAAAAGAAGACATGCAAGGTGCCAACAAACAAATGAAAAAGTGTTCAACATTACTAATGATCAGAGAAAGACAAATTAAAACCACAATGAGACACCATCTTACATCAGTCAGAATACAAACCAGCTAGGGATGTTGAAATCCAGGGAATGATGGAATAGTTAAGTTCCCTTCGTCTTTTTGCCTCATCTCAAATCTGCAGGTGAAGAAGACAACAACCTGGAAATGCCAACAGTTACAGACAAAAATGCCCTGACAAAAACACATTATCTCCAGACAAAGGACCAAGAAAGGGGTAGCATAGCAAAATAAAAACTTTTTAGAAAATAACTGCCCTACTTCAGACAAACCCTACAGAAAAAAGTGTAGCACTGCTCCCACTCATGCCAAAAAGAACTGGAAGAGGAGCCTAGACTGCCACCCTTCTGAAGCTGTGACAAGGCCCCCAATACCCTTGCTTACATGTATCACAGAAATCCAAATATAGAGCCAAAACCTTCATCCCGGTCAATAGCAAGGTCTCCACTAATTGTGTCAGTGAAATGAAATAAAGGATTATTACTACAGACCTCACAGACATCCATAGGACAAGTGAACACTAGGAACAACTCTACAAACATAAATTTGACATATTTGACAATATGGATCAGTTTCTTAAAAATATAAATTATCACAACTCACCTAATACAAAGTAGGTCATAGGAATCCAATAACTACTAAAAAAATTTTAATTTAAATTTAAAACTCCCCCCAAAAAAACAATCTCCAGGCCTAGATAGTTCACTGGAAAATTTTATCAAACATTTATAGAACATCAATCATACAAAATATCATCCAAAAAACAGAAGAGGAGTAAACCCTTCCCAAAATCTTTTGAAGCTAATATAACCAAGTTATAACTCTCTCCTGAGAAAGAGAGACCAACAACTCTTATGAATATAAATACAAAACCCTTCAAAAAATATTAGCAAATAGAATTCAGCAATATATTTTAAAAATTATAAACCATGACCAAGTGTGATTTATTCAGGGACACAGGCTGGTTCATATTTTAAAAAGTAATATAATCAACCACAATAACAGCTAAAGAAGAAACATCACAATCATCATATCAAACAACGCATAAGTACATTTGGCAAAATTTGACACCCTTTCATGATAAAAACTCTCAAAAAAAAAGTAATGGGGGAAATATCTTCAACTTGACAAGGAGCATCTACAAAAAATTTAGAGCTAATTTTACACCTAAGGGTGAAAGTCTAAGTGTTTTTTCTGTAGGATTGAGATCAAGGCAAAGATGTCTGTAACCACCCTCTTTCAACATAGTGCTATTAAGTCCTAGTGCAATAAAACAAGAAAGGGATATAATAAAAGCATAGAAATTTGCAAGTGACATGAGTTTTACATTAAAATTCTCAAAGAATCTACAAAAATCTAGAATTAACTAATGAACTCAGTGAGAAGACAAGAAAAACATACAAATATAAGCTTTTCAGCAATGAACATGCAGAAACACAAAGATACAATATCATTTATAATTTTCCCAAAAAAGTGTTAATATAATAATAATAATATATATAGGACTTGTATGCCGAAAACCACACAGCACTGTGGAAAGAAATAATAAAAGATCTAAATAAACAGAAATACCATGTTCAGGGATTGGAAGATTCAACAAAGATGTCAATTTTCCCTAAATTGATATGTTGAATGCAAACCCTATCAAAATCCCAGCAAGATTTTTTGTAAATATAGACATTAGTCTAAAATTTATATAAAAACAAAAAGTAACTAGAATAGCTAAATATAATTCTGATGAAGAATAAAGTGGGAAGAATCAGTATCCCCAACTTAAGACTTATTATACACCTACATTAATAAAGACAGTGTGGTATTACTGGAGTGAAAGGCACATAAATCAATGAAACTGAACAGAGAATCCAGAAACACACACACACACACACACACACACACACACACACACACACACACACA
>NW_007248055.1:363815-414501 GCF_000164805.1 Carlito syrichta
GGGGAGAAGTTCCATCTTTTTCAATCGCCTGGAATACCTTCAGTAGGAATGGTATCAGGTCCTCTCTAAATGTCTGTAGAAATTCTGCCGGAAAGCCATCTGAAACAGGGCCATTTGTGTAGGAAGTTTTAATAAAAGTGGTGGTTTTCCATGATGAAATTGATTTATTTGGGGTATCAAGTGGTAGAATCCAACCTCCGTAGTAAGATGTATTCTACACGTACACTAATAAAGTCAGTGTGGTAATTTTGGAGCCAAAGGCACATAAATCAATTAAACTGAACAGAGAAACACACACACACACACACACACACACACACACACACACACACACACACACACAACCAACTGATTTTTGGGAAAAACTACAAAGAAATTTAGTGGAGGGAAGACAGCCTTTTAAACAAATGATTGTAGGACAATTGAACATCTTTAGGTAAAATAAAGAACCTCAACTAAGTTTCATACCTTATACAAAAATCAATTCAAAATGGATCATGGACTTAAATATTAAATTTTTTAAATATACAAGAACATCTTAGTGATTTAGGAATAGGCAAAAAGTTCTTCTATTTGAAATCAAAAGCACACTATAAGACAAAAAATTGATAAACTGAGCTTTATCAAAATTAAAAATTACTGCTTTGTGAAAGACCTGCTAAGAGGATAAAATAAACCAATAACATAGTGGAGAAAAAATATTTGTAAAACAGGTATCAAAGGATTAGTGTCCAGAATAGTATAAAGAACATTAATTGTGTGTGTGTGTGTGTGTGTGTGTACATCAACAGTAATGAAATGATGTTTAACATCATTAACCACTAAGGAAATATAAATGAAAACCATAAGATATAACTACACACCTATAAGAACGTTAAGCACTAAATGTTCGTCACTCATACATTTCTGGTGGGGATTAAAATAGTACAAACCACTCTAGAAAGAGTTTGGTAGTTTATTAAGAAACAAAACATACAAATATCATAACAACCCCGCAACTGTACTCTTGAATACAAATCTCACAGAAATCAAGATCAATGTTCACCCAAATTCTGTTTATAGCAGTTTTATTAACAAGAACCCCAAATGGAAAGCAACTCAGATGTCATTCAGTGGATGCATACTTGGGTATATCCATGACATAGAATACTACATAGCAATAAAAAGTAACTCACTATTGATATATGCAACAACCTAAGTGAATCTCTAGGAAATTAGAATTAGAGAAAAAGCTCATCTGAAAAGGTTACATACTATAGAATTCTATTTATGAAACATTATTGATATTATTATATTATAAAAATAGAGAGAAAAATTGGGTTTACAGGGGTTAATAAGATGGTGAGGACAAGAGAGAAACAGATGTGGTATAAAAGGACAATATGAGTGATTCTTGTGGTGATGGACATGTTCTGTATATCTGTATCAAAGTCAATATCCTGCTTCTGTTAGTGTACTATGGTCTTGGAAAATACTTTCATTGAAGGATACCAGGTAAAGGACACAGGGATCTTTATTATTCTTATAGCTGCATATGAATCTACAATTATCTCAACACAAAAAGTTCAATTAAGAAAATCAATTGATCATATGTGTATGGGTCTATTCTGTTCTACTGATCTATCTTTATATCAATATGATTACAATAAATCTTAAAATTCGGTTGTGTTAGTCCCTCAAACTTATTAATTTTTTTTAAGTGTTTTGGTTATTCTAGATTTCTTTTTTTGTTGTCTTTTTGGGTTTTTTTTTTTGAGTCTCACTCTGTTGCCCAGACTGGAGTGCAGTAGCATGCTCCCGGCCACTGCAGTCTTGACCTGCTGGGCTCCAGTGATCCTTCAGCCTCAGCCTTCCAAGTAGCTGGAACTACAGGCGTGCACTACCACACCCAGCTAATTTTTTTGATTTATTGTAGAGATGAGGTCTTGCCAAGTTGCCTAGGCAGGTCTCGAACCCGCAGGCTCAGGCAGTTCACTCACCTTGGCCTCCCAAAGCGCGAGATTACAGGCTGAGCCACCAAGTCTGGCAGATTCTTTACGTTTCTACAAGAATTTCAGAATTGCTTGTCAATGTCTTTTTTCTTTAGAGACAAGATCTCCATTGGCATGTCAATTTCTAAACAGACTGTTGGAATTTTGACTGTGAATGCTTTGAATCTATAGATCTATTTGGGAAGTATGGACATCTTAACAAGATTGAGGCTTTCATTCAATGAATATGGTATATCTTTCTGTTTACTCATTTATTTAATTTCTCTCAGCAATGTTTTGTTTCAGCCTTGCACTTCTCTTATCTGATTTAGTCTAGTATTTCACATTTTTTATGCTATTATAAAAGATATCTCTAAAATTTCAACTTCTGATTGTTCATTGCCAACATATAAATATATAATTGATTTATACCTACTGATCTTGTGTCTTGAAAATCTGCTAAACTCACTATTTAGTTCTAGAAGCTTTTTTGTAGATTCCATAGGATTTTTCTAAAAAGATGATCGATCAACTGCAAATAAAGACAGTTTTTAACTCTTTCTTTTTCAATCTGGATTTCTTTTTCTTTGCCATATTGCAGTGGCTAGACTCTCCAGAAGACTGTTGAACAGAAACGGCATGAGTGGACATCTTTGGCTTTTTTCTTATATTATAGAAAACTTTTCATTTTTTGCCATTAAATATGATGTGAACTTGGTCTTTTAAAATAAAGTTGATAAATGGAGTTTTCCTTGTTGAAAGTTTTTAAACTAAACATTTAAATTCTTTTTAGATACCAGGATATTCTTTATTTCTTCTTAGAATCTGATTCTAGCGGCCAATAAATGAAAGGAAACAGACAATTACAGCAATATGTAAATCCCTGATTTGAAATTTTCTCACAGACAGCATTCGGTGTTAACTATCTTAGCATACAATCAAGTATGAATTTAACATAAAACTTTTAAACAAGACAAATAAAGAACTCTAGGCCCCATTTCCTCAAATTTGTTAAAATACAGCATTTCCTTTTTTGGACTGAACTAAAATAATGTCAAATATTAAGGGATAAGATATGAGGAAAGGACTACCTTATAATTGTAGGCAAATGAGTGATTAATTTTTTTAAGCTTCATAAGTCAACATGACTAATTCATATTAAATAACATAAGTAAAACAGAATGAGATAAAAACCACACTCTTGAATTTCCTAGGTACTTTGTAAGTAGTAAAATCTCTTTACATTGATTTCATCCATACTGAAATAAGAACATGTCTTCAGACATTTGCTACTACCACTTAGAATTACAAAGGAAAAATTTTTCAGATAGTTCAAAACAGTATAAAACCTTAACGATCTTCCTAAAGCAGTATAGTATCATTAGGCAGTAAGTATGCTCATACACACACACACACACACACACACACAGAGTGGGTTAATAAGAACTTATGATCCTTGATATGCATTGATTGTTCAGTCTCTCCTTGTTAATATCACTGGTGATGTAACTTTCTAGGGCTGCAAAGGTCCCAGATTGTTATAGTGTGATTAGATAGTAATGTTTGTTCCCATTCATGTCAAGTTTTGTGCTCACATTTTCTTATTTGCATTAATAATTGATTATATTCATCATTTTGTTTGTTTTAAATGAAAGGTATTAAATCAACATTGAAAAATATGCAATAAAGGGGGGTAGCATCAGCAAGATGATGGAGCAGGAAAACACAGCCCTTGTTCTTCCACAGAAACGCTGATATAACAATAATATTCAGGCCCAAAAACCTTCCGGAGAAATTCAGAATCCAGTTAAGAGACTGGATAAAAGTACACTGGAGAAGGAAACAGCTGAGAAAAATTGCACCCATACAGGTAGAAGAGAGAAAATGTTAGAGAAAATGTACTTTGCCTATATTAGCCATGCCCAAGCTGTATTATCATAGATCCAAGAAGATCACCTCAGTTCAAGACTTCTCCTGCGTGTGGGAAAAGGGGGGATCCTGGCCTATTGGAGTGTTTCCTGGGGGTAAACTTCTACCTTATTTCATACCAAGCACTGAAAAACTGGAAGTCCAGGCACCTAGGACAGATAGAAACAAAGGAGAACAGACAGAGAGACCCTTCTACAGCTGGCACTGCTCTGTGAGACTGGGAAAAGGCACTGTTACTCGAATACACAGACACCAATTCAGGCAAAAAAGGAAAATGAAAATGAAGAATCAAGAAAATGTACCACAATCAAAAGAAGAAAACAAGTTTCCAGTAACGCATCTGAAAGAAACAGAGATTAAATGTCTGACAAGAAATTAAAGTTAATCATCTTGAAGTTCAGAGAGTTAAAGGAGACACTGACAGACAAAATGTTTAAAAAATGAATAAAATGAGGATATAAAGAAATACAAATAAAAAAAGAACTTAACAAATACTAGAGCTTATCTAAAAAAAATTCACTAGATGAGTTCAACAACAGACTTTATCAAGCAGAAGAATTAGCAAACTTGAAGACACACCATTTGAAATTATGCAATTAGAGATGGAAAAAGGGGAAGAGAGGGAGAGAGGGCGAGGGAGGGGAGGGGGGGAGAGAGAGAGAATATGAATGAAAAAGATGAAGGAAAGTCTAGGAAATTATGGGACTCCATCAAACAATCCAATTTATTCATTATGGAAACTCCAGAAGGAAAAGAAAAGAAAGGGGCATAAACATATTTTAAAACAAACAATGGCTGAAAACTTCCCAAATCGAGGGAATTTATAAAGATGTATAAAGTTCCCAAAACAGCAAATAAGATGAGCCTAATAAGGTTTGTGCTAAGACACATTATAATCAAATTTTTAAAAATCAAGACAAAGAGAACTTTGAAATTAGCAAGACAGAAGTTATCATTACATAAAAGAGAGTCCCCATAAGACTATCTGTGAATTTCTCAGCAAACACCTCGACGACAGGAATATAAATGATATATTCAAAGTGCTAAAAGAAAAACAAAAAAACTCCCAAAAATTTGATTCCCAGCAAAGCTGTCCTTCAGAACAGAAGAAGAGATAAAGACTATCTCAGGTAAACAAAAGCTAAGGGAGTTCATCACCATTAGACTCGCCTTATAAGAATTGCAAAAAGTTATTTACATAACAAAAACACAAAATGATAAATAGCAACACATGAATGTGTAAGACTCACTGGTTAAGGTAAATATATAGGTAAATACAAAATACTCTAATATTGTAATTGTGATGCTCAAATCACTCCCAACTCTAGTATAAAAGTTAAAAAATAAAAGTATTAAAACTATGGCTACGATAATTAGTTAATGGATACACAATATAAAAAGATGTAAATTGCAACATAAAAAATACAAAACATGTGGGAGAGGAGTAAAAGTATAGAGTTTTTGTATGTGAGTAATTAGCTTAAAATAAACTGTCATAACTATAAGATGATTTAGGCGAGCTCTCTGTTAATCATAAAGGATAAATGTATAGTAGATATATAAAAGAGAAAAAGAAAGAAACCAAAGGTTAACATTATCAAAAAAAAATCAAATTACAAAAGAAGATAAAAGAAAGGACAAAAGAACTATAAAACAGAAAACAATGAACAAAATGGTAGTAATGTGTCCTTTCCTATTAATAATTACGTTAAATGTAAATGGATCAAATTCCCCAAACCAAAGACATAAGGAGGCCAAATGGATGAAAAAACAAGATCTGACCATTTTCTGTCTAAAAGAGACTCATTATAACTTTAAGGACACATAAGATGAAAGTGAAGGGATAGAAAAATGTATTCCAGGCAAATGGTAACCAAAAGAGAGTATGAGTGGTCATGCTCACATCAGACAAAATATGTAGACTTTGGGCCAAAAACTGTCACAAGAGAAAAGGTCATTATATAATGATACAAGAACCAATAAAACAAAAACACATAACAATTATAAATGCATAGGCATCCAACATCAGAGCATCTAAATACATAAAGCAAATATTAACAGAACTGAAGGGAGAAACAGACAACAATATAATAATAGGAGGGGACTTTAATATCCCACTCTCAACAACGAATTAGATAATCCAGTCAGACAATCAAAAAGGAAACAGCAAACTTAAAAAACACTATAGACCAAATGGAACTAATAGACACATACCGAATATTCTATCCAACAGCAGCAGAATACATATTCTTCTTAAACACACAGAACAGATCACATGTTAGACAACAAAAAAGTCTTAGCAAATTTAAAAAGACTGAAATAATAAGAAAATAAAATTACAAGCCCGTACACATGATGAACATATTTACAACAATCTTCAGCAAAATTCTAGCAAACTGAATTTAGCAGTACATTAAAAGGATCATACACCATATTCAAGTGGGATTTATCCCTGGGATTCAAGGATGCCTCAGCAAATGCAAATCAATAATTGTCATATACATTAATAAAATGAAGAATAAAAAATCAAATGAACATCTCAATAGATATTGAAAAAGCATTTGACAAAATTCAACATTCTTTCATGATAAAAACTGTAGACACATTGGTTACAGAAGGAATGTACATTGGTATAATAAAGGGCATATATGACAAGTCCACAGCTAACATCATACCAGTGGTTAAATGGTGAACACTTTTTCTTTAAGACGGAACAAAACAAGGATAATCACTCTTACCACTTCTTTTTTTATTTTTATTTTTGAGTTGGAGTCTCACCCTGTCGCCCAGACTGGAGTGCAGTGGCTGCTCCCGGCCACTGCAGCCTCGCCCTGCTAGTCTCCGGCGATCCTTCCGCCTCAGCCTTCCAAATAGCTGGAACTACAGGTGTGCGCTATACCATGCCTGGCTAATTTTTTGATTTATTGTAGAGATGAGGTCTCACCAAGTTGCCTGGGCAGGTCTCGAACCTGTGGGCTCAGGCAATCCACTCACCTCAGCCTCCCAAAGCGCTGGGATTACAGGCTGAGCCATTGAACCCAGCCACTCTTACCACTTCTATTCAACATAGTGCTAGAAGTCCTAGCCAGAGAAATTAGGCAAGAGAAAAAAATAAAAGACATTCAAATTGGAAAGAAAGAAGTAAAATTATCTCTATTTCCAAATGACATATGAAAACCCTAAAGACTCCAGAGAAGTTAGTACTTAAAAATGAATTCAACAAAGTTGTATGATACAAAAATTAGTTTCTGTATACTAACAACAAATTATTCAAAAAGGAAATTAAGGAAACAACTCCATGTATAATAGCATCAAAAATAATAAAATACTTGAGAATAAACTTAGCCAAGAAGCTGAAAGATGTGTACACTGCACACTATTAAATACTGATGAAATAAATTAAATCATACATACATAAATGAAAAATATTCACAGACTGAGAGAATATTGCTAAAATGACCATACTACCCAAAGTGATCTATGGATTCAATGGAATCCCTATCAGATTCCCACTGGCATTTTTGACAGAAATAGAAAAACAATCCAAAAATTCACATGGAAACACAAAAAACCCCAAATAACCAAAGCAATCTTGAGAAAGAAGAACAAAGCTGGAGGCATCCTACTCCCTAATTTCAAAATATACTACAAAGTTATAGTAGGTAAAGTAATATGGGACTGGCATAAAGACAAATACATAGGCCAATGAAATAAAGCAGAGAGCCCAGAAATAAACCCACACCTACAGGATCAATGGATCTTTGACAAGGATGTTAAGAACAAACAATGGGAAAAGGATAATGTCTCCAGCAAATGGTGCTGGGACAACTGTATATCCATAGCAACCATAAATAAAAATGAACTTAAAATAGATGGAAGACTTAAACATAAAACCTGAAACTGTAAAATTATTTACAGAAAACATAGGGGAAAAGTTTCTTGACATTGGTCTTGGCAATGATTTCTTGATTTAACACCAAAAGTCTGGGCAACAAAACCAAAAGTAGACAACCAGAATGACATCAAACTAAAAAAGTTTCTGCAAAGCAAAGAAAACAACCAACAGGGTGAAAAGCAACCTAATGAATAGAAGAAAATATTTACAAGCCATCTATCTGATAAGGGATTAGTATAAAAAAAAGTATGAGAATCTGCTAGAACTTAAAAGCAAGAAAACAAATACTCTGATTTCAAAATGGTCAAAAGACTTGACTGAACAGACATTTCTTCAAAGAAGACATACAAGTGGCCAGAAAGTATATGAAAGGATGTTTAATATCACTGATCATCAGGGAAATGGTGAAAACTACAATAAGATAGCACCTCATACTTACTAGAATGGTTATGATTAAAAAAAAAAAAAAGATAAGTGTTGATCAGGATCCTAGGCAAGTAGAATGGTGCACCACTAAAACAAACAGTATGGAGCTTTCTCCAAAAATGAAAAATAGAACTTCCATATCATCCAGCAATCCCACTTCTGGGCATATATCTAAAATAAGTGAAATCAGGATCTTAAGAGATATTTGCACTCCCATGTTCACTGCAGCATTATTCAAAAGAACCAAGAAGTGGAAACATTAAAATATCTGTGGTATACATATACAATGGAATATTATTTGGCCCTATAAAAGAAGAAAATTCTACCATAAGGGACAATGGGGATAAACCTAGAGGACACAATTCTAAGTTAAATAAACCAGTCAAAGGAGGACAAATACTGCACGATGCTACTTCGATGAAGCATCTAAAACAGTCAAACTCAAAAAGAGAATAGAATAGTGGTTGCCAGTGGCTGAGGAAGAAGGAAAAAGGGAATGGTTTAATGGGTATAAAGTTTCCGTTACACAAGATGAATAAGTTCTATAGATCTGCTGTACAACATAATACCTACAGTTAACATGATATTATACACTTTAATATATGTTAAGAGGATAGATCTCATGCTAAGTGTTCTTTTTTTTTTTTGAGTTGGAGTCCCCTCTGTCGCCCAGACTGGAGTGCAGTGGCTGCTCCCGGCCACCGCAGCCTCGACCTGCTGGGCTCCAGCAATCCTTCACCTCAGCCTTCCAAGGAGCCGGAACTACAGGCGTGCGCTACCACGCCCGGCTGATTTTTTGATTTACTGTAGAGATGAGGTTTCGTTGCCCAGGCGGGTCTTGAACCCCGCAGGCTCAGGCAATCCACTCACCTCAGCCTCCCAAAGGTGCAGGATTACAGGCTGAGCCACTGAGCCCGGCACTAAGTGTTCTTATCACAAAACAAAACAAAAGACAATACAATTTTTGAGTTGATGGATATGTTTAATATCATGATTGTGGCGATAGTATCAGAGGTATATAAAAATGTCCGGTCATTAAAATATGTATATTAAACAGTGCAATTTTTTTGTATCTGTTATGCCTTAATAAAGCTAAAAAAAACAAAGAAAAATATGCAATGTAATAAAAGGGAATGTATACACAGAGACAAAAGAGCAAGCAGAAGTTACATAAAAGTAAGTTTTGAGTTTTGTTTTTAATTACATAAGTACATCTGCTTTCTCCTGGCTCACTATGTTTATTCTATCATTAAAAAAGGGAAAAAAAAATCTACCATATTTAAGATAATTGGTACAAGAAAATTCTACCTCTAAGGACCAAAGAAAGGTTTAAGGAGTCCCCAGGACTATCTGAAGGATGTGAGATGAAAACTCACACTCAACATGTCAGTGTTTGTTCTTATGCCTTCACAGGTTCTGAGTAATATAAGAAAATTATCACTAGAACTAAGAAATATAACTTTTATACTACATTCCTCCGTGTACTCAGGAACCAATCCATTGTTTACTTTGGTAGGGGTCACTGGGCTTTCTTTGGGTGACCATCAAATAAATATGGGACCCCCTTTATAGTATATTATTATTGGAATTTACATAATACACTGAAATGAACATTGTCCTGAGAGTCATGAAAGTTGGAAAAAACTTCAGAGCCTTTAACTGACCATGGGCAAGTATATCTTTTTAAGAAAAAAAAAAAAAAAAAGAGGCTGGATTGAGTAAGTCATTCTTAACGTGAGGTTAGAAGAAAGCTGATTCTAAGATGGAAGCTTTACCACTTAGTCCCCCCATCCTAGAAATTTTGATATGTCAACTCCCTCTACTTCCTCCCAGGGGGAGTTTGACCCTGGTCTTTTGATTGTGAACCTCCTCTAAAACAAACCATTACAAATGATGGGAATGTATTTTATTTTTCAAGACTGATGTAGTGAGGAAAGAAAGGAACTCAAATCATTCTACAAAAAAGATACCTGCACATATATGTTTGGTGCAGCTCTATTCACAATAGCAAAAACATGGAACCAATCATGCTGCCCATCAAAGCTGGACTGGATAAAAAAATGTGGTATATATACACGATGGAATATTATGCAGCCATAAAGAAGGACAAATATATAGACTTTGCAGCAAATTGGATGGATTTGGAGTCGATCATACTCAGTGATTTATCACAGAAACAAAGAACTGAGTTCCGTATGTTCTCACTCATAAGGTGACCTTGAACAATTATAATGCTATAAGAAAGCAACTGGCAGTAATGGAAAACTGTGAGGGGAAGGCGGGGTGGGACTGGCATTTGGGGGAAACTACTAGGGGAAGGAGGGACATATCTCATCAACAAGGGTACCTGCATGATCAATGTTTGTATACCTAACCCTGAATTGTACCCCACATCTTTATAATAAATAAATAAATAAATAAATAAATAAATAAATAAATAAATAAATAAATAAAAGAAAGGCCAGAAACCAACAGAGTGGATGATCTCTAAGGTAGAGGGGGTAGCACTTTGTAATGCAAACAGTATAGAAATGGTAGGCAGGAAACATGGATCACAGAGCTGGCTTTATTGTGACTTGTTAGTGACTTTGGGAAATCACATGTCCTCAATTTTATTTTTTTCATAAAAGTAGGCTATTTAAACTATGTGGTAAGGTCCTCCCTAACTCTCAACATTTATGCACTTATTTATTTTTTAAATAGGGCAGTGTAATTCACTATAGCAAAAACATGGAACTAATTGTGCTGCCCATTGAAACTGGACTGAATAAAAAAAAAAATGTGGTACAAATACAAAATGGAATATTATGCAGCCATAAAGAAGGACAAACATATGGACTTCACAGCAACTTGGATGGATGTAGAGTCTATAATACTCAGTGATCTATCAGAGAAACAGAGTACCATATGTTCTCACTCATAAGTAGACCCTGAACATTTACCATAATACCGTAAGAAAGGGATTGGCAGTAGCAGGATACTGCCGGGGTGGGGGTGGGGACACAACATCAATCAGGGCACCTGATCTCAAACCAGGCAAAGTGGGGATCAAAGGGAGGTCCAAACTTTACCTGTACGATATCCACTTATATACCTAATCCTGAAATGTACCCATCTTTAAAATAAAATGCAAAAATAAATAAATAAATAACTATGGCAGTGTAGATAAATGGGCTAGAAATTGTCAATGTGAAATTGATGTTAGGTTTTTCTCTCCTACAGCCTCCTGTTCTGCTCCTATGTGGTCTGGTTGCTCTCCATGCCTGGTATCGTTTTGAGTTCTCCCTTTACCAGCATCCTGGAGATTCCCTCTCTGTCTCTACTATTTTTGATACTCTATGTCTCTTTTACTTGGTCTACTCCTTTATATTAGAGTACTTATTACAAAGGTTTTCTAAGAAAGATAATGTGAGAGGTACATTTTTTTGAGACTTTGAAATGTCTGAAAACATGTTTATTATATTTTCACACTTGGCTAATAATTTGGCTGAGGATATTATTCTGGTTTGGATATAATTTTCCTTCAAAAATTTGAAGGCATTACCCATATATATATTAGCCTCCAGTAGCTTTAGACAAGTACAAAGCTATTTTGACTCCTGTTTTTTCATCAATGACCTGTTTAATTCCTGACTCTGGAAGCTTGGACTATATATTCCTGGTACCCTATGAAATAAAGTTTTACAATGGTGTGCCTCTGTGTGGGTCTATTTTTATCACCATGTTTAGTACTTGTGGAAACTTTTCAAACTAAAACCTAATGTCCTTCAGCTCTTGGAAATTTTCTGTTTTTCTTTCTGGGACTCATTTGAAAGAAGCAATCCCTACACCACCGATCCTTCTATTTTTTTTTTCTTTTTGTTCTTTGGTCTAGATTTCTTCAACTTTATATTCCAATTTGATCAAGTTTTTCATGCCATTTTTAATTTCCGAAGTTATTTTTTATACTATCTTATTCATATTTTATGGGAGCTGTGGTCTTTATCTTTCTGTGAAACAGGATGTTAATGATTTCTGTTAAGTTTTCTTCTCCATGCACACAGTCTGTATCCTTTAAGTTGATTTACTTGTTTGTTGTTTCGGTATATATTTCACATAATCCTTTCTTCAGAAACGTGGTAAATCTTTGTCTAAAAGGCTTACTGAATACTCTGAGCTAGCAAAGCTGAGGAATACTGGATCTCACTGGCAATCTGGCACGGCCATGTCCTTGATAAATTCCTGATGTCACTATCTTTAGGTATTTCTTCTTAGACTGTTCAGAATTCCCAGAGAAGAATCTGGTAATCTTCTTTTTGGATAATGTATGCCTGGTAAAGCGAGCCAGAAAGTTCTTAGCATTCTGCATCTAATCTTTAGGTTGCTTCCTATTTTCAGTTTGTCTCCATTTAAATAGCCTACGTTTTACCCCTTCTAAAAAAATATACCTCTGGTAGTCTGCTGAGGTGATGCAGTAAAGCCACCTGGCCTCATAGAGTAGAGGAAGGGAACTGACAGTCTAACTCCTGGAGACTTTAAACTAGTCCTCCCTGTTTTTAGCCTTACACCCAACCCCACATATACAGAGGTAACCAAAGATACTAAATATCAGGGATTTAAGAGTATAGGTCAGGTGATTTTTCAGCTTTCCACACTTCTAAACGATTGAATTTTTCAAGAGTGCAGACAGTTATCACTGGCTCATCTGCTTTTCAGTTTCCAAATTTTACTGCTATTGCCTTCTATTTGTGTGTGTGTGTGTGTGGCTTTATGTCTTTAAACTGTATATATTTTTTCTACTGTACTTTAGTGATGTTTAGTAGGGAGCAAAAGTAAATGTGTATATTCAATCAACTATCTTTACCCTGAAGCTGTATATACTCATATATGATATGACACTTGTTTGTACTCTTTGGGATTTTCTCCCTGCTTTGCCTTCTCAGTTTATTGTCTAGCACATTACATTTGACTTTTTTACTTCTCTTAATTGGATATAGTATGGGAAGCTTAATTTTTAAAAAAATGTTTATTGTTTAATGTTCTCTGAACTAAAATGAGTATAACATTTGTAACTCTCCCATCACATGCCAAAGATTTATTCATATAAGCTGCATTTGGTTTGTGTAATATCTATCCTATAGCACTTTGTAATTTACAAAGTATTTTCACATTTTACCCCTAAAAACTCCCTTGCAAAGATGAGCCATTTTAAACACTAAATGGGAAAGAAGTGTTTAAACAGTAGGTCTGCAATCCATTCTCTCTCTATGGAGGGAGGAGAATGCCTTGAAAGCAAGAAGGTGACCTGGTCAAATCTCTTTAAAACACACTAATAACAGACTTCCTAAAAAGAAAAAAAAAAGAAAAAAAATGACATCTATTAGCTAGAAAATCCTTAGTTATATACTGCTCAAAGCAGGATGCAACCACATTGCCTAAGACTGCTGATGGTAAACAAATTTGGAATCTATGGATTGATGAGGCACAGCTCCCTGGAAAATATAACTATCTTGATGTAAAATGGTTATGTTTTATGACCAAAGTGACTTTATTTGGTGTAAGTAATGTAGAAACTTCTTACGTAAATCTTGACCAGAGTGGGCTTTGAAGTAGAAAGAAAACACCTGGGAGCTGTATTAGCATGTCCAGAACTCTCTTTGCTTTGCAGAGGTCTCACTATCATTGGATAAACAAACTTATTAATGAAGCTTGATACAGGCTAAGGTCTCTGATCTGTGTGAGTGTGATTTGACAACCCAGCCTTTTGTGTTCTCCCATAAGGAAGCTGAGGTTCAGAATGGTTAAGTGACTTGGTAAAAGTCACATGCTAAGAAAGTGGTCAAATAGCACTAGAAGCCAAGCCTTACATCAGACTCCTTGTACCACATGACACATTCTACAGTGACAGGAAAAAAATGACCAAAGACCAAAACATGGCCTGTGGAGTCAGAAATAGACTTGGCTCTATCATCAATTAGCTGTTTGATCTCAGGCAAATTAAGTACAATGTTAAAGCCCATTTTCTTAACTATGCAGTAGCACTTACATAAAATATAAGAGATATCCAATGATAAGACCAACAGGTAAACATGCCAATACAGAACGTTTAGAGACGTTCCTAAAGAACACAGAAAAAAAGGATGCTTACGTTTTTCCTGTAATGCCTGCAATTTATTCAGTTCTTCATTCTCTTCATCACTATCTTCACTGCTTGTACTGCTGACATCTAAAACTATGTCCCTTTTGGGGTCTACTCGGAGAAAATTGCGGCATTCAAAAGTCAGGTGACCAGCTAAGTAAAACAAACAAAAAAATGTGGAAGATAAAACTATAGATATGTTACGTATTTTTGTATGTTTTGTTGCCTCAACATGTTACACTTTTAACAACACAATATAAAAAGTTAAAATTTATTCATTTGGTGGCAATTTGGTTATCTTCCCTATACTTTTTCCTGAATGCAATATTCAGAGAGAATTTTTTCCTTTCTTCATTGGAACTTCTAATTCAATAACATTTTTTGGAGCCACTTCTTACAGACTTCAAAGTATTAAATGACTATATTTTTCTTTTTTCAAATACAGATATAGTTTTAACTAATAAACTTGAGATTTTATATTTTATTCCTTCCCATACTTTTCATCTTGCATTCATACTTTTCCTTCCCAGTTTGACTTCTGTCCCCATGCAATTATATCACTTTCATCTAATTAAATTTGGCAAGGCAACATATGTGTTAATATAACTGAATGTGTTTCTCTAAAGAACACCTAAAATTTTAACTCTGACATCATTTCCCTGAAGACTCTACCTAGAAGAACACTACAAGAGTTATCTATTTACTGCATAATACAACTTTGTAGAAAGTCAAATATTATAAACACCAGAAAAGTACAAGAAATTATATAACCAACGCCTGAACATCTATCATCTGTATGTTAACATTTTATCATATTCACTTTAAATTCTTTTACGGAAAAAGTTTACCCCTTACCCCGTGCACACAGCTGGAGAGCTTGTACTACCTTTTGGAACCTTGTTTCAATCTCATTCCACTCTTTCTGTCCTTAGAAGTGACTACACTGAAGTAGGTCTCTATCTTTCCAAAACAACATACTGTAGTACGAATTAAAAAAAAAAAAAAACTCAAGCCGGGCTCAGTGGCTCAGTCTGTAATCCCGCGCCTTTGGGAGGCTGAGGTGAGTGGATTGCCTGAGCCCGTGGGTTTGAGACCTGCCTGGGTGGCGAGACCTCATCTCTACAACAAATCAAAAAATCAGCCAGGCATGGTAGCGCGTGCTTGTAATTCCGGCTACTCGGAAGGCTGAGGCAGAAGGATCGCCGGAGCCCAGCAGGTCGAGGCTGCGGTGCCTGGGAGCGGCCACTGCACTCCAGTCTGGGCAACAGAGTGAAACTCCAACTCAAAAAAACTAAAACAAACAAACAAAAAAACCTCAATTATACCTATCATTCTGAACTTTTTTCTGCCACTCGATATGTTTTGTGATTTATCTCTGTTAACATAAGTAGCTGCAATTTTCTAATTTTATCTAATCAATAATGTTCCACTGTAAGAAAACTATGTTTATTTATTTATCCTACTACTGATAGAAACTTAGGTTGCTTCAGTTGTTTGCAATTATACACAATGCTGAAATGAGTAACTGTATAAGTCTTTGTGCACAGGCATCAGGTTTTCTCTAGGATAGCTTCTTTCAAATTTTCTTGACCACAGTTGACAAATGGTAAGAAATAACAATGTTTCTTTCATGTATGACAAGTAAAAATAAACAATGTAACCAAGTATACTCATACATATATTCATGGTAAATACACCCTCACACAAACTGAAACAAAATTACATAAAGGATTACATAATCAATGTTCAAAAAAACCAATGCTGATGGTGACCAACTAACTTATTTCATAACCCATTAATGGTTCACTAAAACTCTATGCTAGAGTTTGTTCCCAGTTCTCTTACTTCATGGATGAAGTCCGTTGAGAGTCCTAGGTCTGGGCAGGGCCCTGGGCCTTGCTTTTATCTCTTGCATCCTACAGCCCATGAATACAGAAGTTCAAGAACCCTGGACTCATCAAATACCTTTTAAGGCTTACCTCTTAGAGCTTCTGCTTTCCTTTAGTCATTGGGCTTTGAATATCTTTACTTTTCTCCTGGCATATCTATGCTATCTAAAATACACATTGCACATTTTATACAAGTTTCCTAGTTGTTTATAGGAGGGTCTAGTCTGTTATATTGTTGGAAACAAGTTTCCTCCAATATGGTTTCCTTCCAAATGAATCATTCAGAAGGACTTATTTTTGGTTTCTAAACACATGGAGTATTCAGACTTTTTACTGCTGACTTCTAAATTTATTACATTGTTATCAAGGAATAAGATCTGTATGACATCAGTTCTTTAAGTCTTTGATGAGATTTCTTTTGTGGCGTACGATGTAGTAAATTTAGGGAAGATTTGGTATGTGTTTCAGAAGAATATATAGTCATGCATAGCATAATGATGTCTAGATCAATGAGGAACTGCCCAACCACACTAGTCTCATAAGAGTATAATATTGTATTTTTACTGTATCTTTTCAATATTTTAATATGCTTGGGTACTTAAATACTCACCATTATGTTCCAATTGCCTACAGTATTCAGGACAGTAACATGTACTCATAGGAGCAACAGGCTATACCATGTAGCCTAGGTGTACAGTAGGCTTATACCATCTAGATTAGTGCAATTATGCTATATGATGTTTGCACAAGGATGAAATTGCTTAATGACATCTCAGAATGTATCCCTGTCATTAAGTAATGCATTAAGTAATGCATGACTATATATTGCTATTTGTTAAAATAAGTTTCTGTATCTATTTTGTTGTTCAAATCTTCTCTCTTTTGTTCAATGCCGGAGACCTGCTCCAGCTGGGTTCAGGGTACCCCAAAGGTATAGAGACAGCGTCGGTGATTGGAGGGAAGAAGAGAGAGGGAGAGAAAGAAAGAGACTGGACTCCAGTCCAGTGCAGAAGCGATGTGTGTTATTGGGAATTATACTAGGTCTTTTATACACAAAGTTAGATGCGGGAGGGGCGTCCCCCACCTACCAGAAACCTCAATCCATGAAAACTTAATCAATGATTGCCTTTAAACCCTTTTCACATGATAATCTTAAAATCCCATAACAAAGGATAACCTAATCCGTGACTGACATATTCTATACCTTTTTCATCCTAAGCTGATTGATTTATGCCAAGTTAAACAATTCTATAGAAGTTTAAGTATTTACTTTACAAACGAAAGTGGCCTATCCCAGAATGTTTGGAATGTGGCCCAGTCCAAAGTTCACAGTGGGCTACCTGCAAGTAACCCAGCTGCATTCTTTCAACAAAATGGCTATCTTCTACAACTATATTCTACAATTTACACCTTCAATAAATCCTAAGATCATGACCCAGAAGCCTGTGACCAATAATAAGGCTCTTAGATGTGACATGAATTTGAATTATAAGTTGTGTGAAAGCCAAAACTGCAGTTTGTGGAAGAATGGGAGCAATGAGCTTCTACAGTTAGCTTGTGTTCGTCCTGATCTCAGAGTTTTTATGTGTTGAGCTCACAGGAGCTTAATCTGGTTAGTGCTGAGTAGAAAGGGGGAGGAAATGGGGTCAATAGCTCCCGAACGCATCCTAGTGGTCTCGGGGTCAACAGCCCTTCCTGAACCCTAACGCTCAGTGTGTCTCCGTGGCCGGCTCCCAACAGTCCAATAACTTCTAATAGAAGTACTTAAAAATTGTACTAGTAATACTGGTTTGTCAATTTCTCATTGTAATACAGTTTTGCTGTATATATTGAGACAACATTAGTAAGCACATTCCAGGTCATTATTATCTTTTTAGTAGTTTTGAGTCTCTCTTTGTCCATAATAGTGCTTGTGCCTCAAAAGTCTAAAATTAAAATTGTTCCACTAGTGTTCTTTTATTATTTGTTAAATTATTATTATTATTATCATTATTATTTTGAACCGGAGTCTCACTCTGTTGCCCAGGCTGGAGTGCAGTGGCACAGTAACAGATACTGCAGCCTTGACCTGCTAGACTCAGGTGATTCTTCCACCTCAGTCTTCCAAGGAGCTGGAACTACAGGAGACTAATTTTTTGATTTATTGTAGAGATGAGGTCTCACTAAGTTGCCCAGGCTGGTCTCAAACCTGTGAGTTCAGGTAATCCTCTTACCTCGGCCTCCCAAAATGCTGGGATTATAGGTGAGAGCCATTGTACCTAGCCCTATTATTTGTTAAATTATATGAAATTTGACATTTTCATGTATAAAACAGCTGAATATTAACAATGTTCAACCTAGTATCTGTGTTTTTTCCCCTCATTCCTTTAAAATTTCAATGTAGTTTTTAGTTTTATTAATCACAACAGGTAGTTGGACATAGTTTTTAAAATCTGATCTGGGCTGGGCTTGGTGGCTCAGCCTGTAATCCCAGCACTTTGGGAGGCCGAGGCGAGAGGATTGTCTGAACTCAGGGGTTCGAGACCAGCCCAGGCAACTTGGTGAGACCCTGTCTCTACAATAAATCAAAAATATTAGCTGGGCATGGTAGTGCATGCCTGTAGTTCTGGCGGAAGGATTGCTGCAGCCCAGTAGGTCGACACTAGGGTGGCCATGAGCGTCTACTGCACTCCAGCATGGGCGATGGAGTGAGACTCCAATTCACAAACAAAATTAAATAAATAAATTTTAAAATATCAGACCAATTTTAATGTTGATTTCTTAGCATGAGGTTAATTTCTTAGCATAGGAAAAACAGTTCCTGCCACACAGGAAGCAGCGTAAAGTCACTACTCATACCTACACATATTTACAAGGTGTAAACCTGGGCTGCCAATTCCTGGTTATTCCTTTTCTTCTATTATTATTTTTTAGGAACAAACACATTGCAAACATTCCAGCTACTTTCTGTCAACAGTAAGCGGAAGTTTTCTTTTTCTTTTTCTTAGATTCAGGGGGTACACATGCATGTTCATTACACGGACATACTGTGTAGTGGTGAGGATTGGGTCTTAGCAGGCCTACCCCCCAGATAGTGAACACACAACCCAAGGCCATTTGTGAAACTAACTCCCCCGTTTCCTCCCCCATTAGCGTTCCCAGTGACTATTGTTTCCATCTTTGTGACCATTTAGCTCCCACGTATGAGTGAGAACACGCAGTGCTGAGTTTTGTTTCTGAGTCAGTTCACTCAGGATGAGGATCTCCAGCTCCGTCCACGTTGCTGCAGAGGGCACGATTTCATTCTTTTTTAATGGCTGTGTAGTATTCCACAGTGCATATATACTGTTTTCTTTTCTCAGTTGCTGATGGGCACTTAGGTTGGTTCCATGATATTGCTATTGTGAATAATACTGCAATGAACATACGAATACAGGTATCTTTTTAAAAAACATATATTGATTTATATTCCTTTGGTTACTCCCCTGGTAGTAGGACTGCTGGGTAAAATGGTAAATCAACTTTTAATTCTTTGAGAAATCGTCACACTGTTCTCCACAGAGGCTGAACTAGCTTACCATCCTACCAACAGTAGATGGGCGTTCCCATTTCTCCACAACCTGGCCAAAATCTGTTGTTCTTTGACTTTCTAGTCATAACCATTCTGACTGGTGTGAGGTGATCTTATTGTGTTTTTTTGTGTTTTTCTTTTCTTTTCTTTTCTTTTTTTTTTCCAGACAGAGTCTCACTCTGTTGACCTGCTGGGGTCCTGTGATTCTTCCGCCTCAGCCTTCCAAGTAGCCAGAACTACAGGTGCGTGCTACCATGCCCGGCTAATTTTTTATTTATTGTAGAGACGAGGTCTTGCCAAGTTGCCCGGGCTGGTCTCAAACACACGGGCTTAGGCAGTACACTCGTCTCGGCCTCCCAAAGTGCTAGGATTACAGGCTGAGCCACTGAGCCAGCCCTTATTGTGGTTTTAATTTGCATTACTCTGATGATTAGTGATGTTAAACTTTTTTTCATATGATTGTTAGCTGCTTGTATGTCTTCTTTTGAGACGTGTCGACACATGTCCTTTAACCACTTTTTGACAGGGTTATTTGTTTTTTTCGTGTTGAGTTCCTTATAGATTCTGGATATTTAGCCCTTTGTTTGAGGCATAATTTGCTAATATTTTCTCCCATTCAGCAGGGTTCACTCTGTTGATTATTTCTTTTGCTGTGCAGAAGCTTTTTAGTTTAATTAAGCCCCATAAATCTATTTTAGTTTTGCTGCAATTGCTTTTGGGATCCTTCTCATAAATTATTTGCCTACGCTGATATCCAGGAGAGTGTTTCCTAGGTTTTCTTTTAGAATTTCTATAGTTTCAGGTCTTACATTTAAATCTTTGATCAATCTTGAGTTAATTTTTGTATATGGTGAGAGACAGGAGTCCAGTTTCATTCTTCTGCATACAGCTAGCCAATTTTCCCAGCACTATTTATTGAACAGAGTGTCCTATCCCCATTGTTTATCTTTGTCTGCTTTGTCAAAGGTCAGTTTGTTGTAGGAATGTGATTTTATTTCTGGGGTTCTCTATTCTGTTTCGTTGGCCAATCTGTCTATTCTTGTACCAGTACCATGCTGTTTTAATTACTATATAATATCATTTGAAGCCAGGCAGTGTGATGCCTCCACAATTGTTCTTTTTGCTTAGAATTGCTTTGGCTATTCAGGCTCTTTTTGGTTCCATATAAACTTTAAGATTGTTTCTTCTAGTTTTGTGAAGAATGAAGTTGGTATTTTGATTAGGATTGCATTGACTCTGTAGATTGCTTTGGGCAGTATGGTCATTTCAACAATATTGATTCTTTTAATCCATGAACATGGAGGTTCTTCCATTTGTTAGTGTCATCTATAATTTTTTTCATCAGTGTTTTGTAGTTCTCCCTGTAGAGATCTTTCACCTCCTTAGTATGGTGTATTTCTAGGTATTAAACTCCCACTACACCTTTTATCCTTGTAGTTTTCTCATTCCTTTACACTCATGCATTGATCTGTTTTTCAGTCTCATTAAGACCATCCCTTCATTTCCTCCTAGTTGTAAACCTCTCATTTCTGACCATTTGGACAACTCTTTTCTAAGTTTCTTTGACTCTTTTATACACTTGTTTATCTACAGTACCTCACTGCAGAAAAAAAAAATTTGGTTTAAAATTACCATTTCTCTGGGTTGTTACTAGCCAGGAGCAGCCAAGCAATGCTTGAGAACAACCATACCTCTGTGCCTATTAGCATAAAAATAATTATCTCACTTGTTATTTGTCCTTAGTTAACTTCCTCTCCTATTTTCCTCAACGACTTTTCCAAATTTGCACTTGGCTCAAAACATTCATCAGTCACTGCCCTGTCCCACTCAAACTCCCTCACCGAAAGGGACAATCTCGTCTCCCAATTGACAAAGAAAATTGAGATAATAGGCAGCAGCATCTTCTATTTCTGTCTCTGAAACTGAAAATATCTAGACCTATTCTTACTGAGTTTCTTCCAAACTTAAGAGGCAACCTGGTCATCCTCTTGGGGAACTTGTTTAACCTTTTCTTGCCTCCAGTATTTGCAATATCTCCTCTTACATCCACGCAATCTAAGTAAACATCTATACCTTAAAAAAATAAAACCTTCCATTTAGCCCACATTTCCTGTTACTGACGACTGAAAAACAGTTTTCTAGGGAAGCAGTATCACCCTTGGCTGTGGATTAATGACAGAAAAATTCTGCACTCAGATTTCTTTATAAATATCTTAATTTCTTGTCCACCTTTGAAAAAACAAATAGAAAATGCATTTCAGGTGTGGTTTGCACACAAAAGACCATGTGTAACACCAAATAAGCAAACCAACAGGCAACAAAAAGTGATGACTTTGCATTTAAGTTAAACAGAATGTTAAAAGTATAAATGTATCTGTTTTTATTTCCTGCTGTTGTGATCAAATGCCCAATCACTGACTCTACTGCACTGATCTTCTTTTAATCTTATTTTCTGAGTTATCATAATCATGTGAGATATCTATTCTAGGGACAAAGGTTTAGTGTCTTTGAAATCTTTATTCAGAAGTTGTCAACTTCGAAAAAAGTTCTAGTAAAAACTCATTATAGAAATAACCCTTTTTCTATAAAATTTTTTTACATTAATTTTGCTAGAAAATTCTTCCAGGAAAAAGGAAAGAGCAATATTACTTAGGAGCACATACATCCTCAACTAGAAACTTTAAAAAATAACAATATATTCACTATTGAAAAATATAGTAATTTCAGTCACGTGTTGAAATCCTGTAAACTGTACAGTCTAAATTATTATTGTCACAATAGAGAGAGTATTGCAGCTGTAGGGATGTAAATTTAACACAAAAGGGAAATGTTAATACAAATTTTAGGAAATATATAAATAAGTAAAAACCTAAAAACTTTATCCCATGAAAATGCTAAGAAAATTTGATTACAGACAAGTTAGAAATTACTTAATAACTAAATCACTAAAATCAAAGATCTAAATAATAAAGCAGGAAGAACTAAACTTGGGGAAAAAATACATAAGTTTGCTGTTAAAAAAATAAAAGAACTAAACTTGGAAATATTATCAAAGCTATTTTCTGACTTGACTTTCTTTTTTTTTTTTTTTTTTGAGTTGCAGTCTCACTCTGTCACCCAGACTGGAGTGCAGTGGCCACTCCTGGCCACTGCAGCCTCGACCTGCTGGGCTCCGGCGATCCTTCTGTCTCAGCCTTCCAAGTAGCTGGTACTACAGGCGTACGCTACCCTGCCTGGCTAATTTTTGATTTATTGTAAAGATGAGGTCTCACCAAGTTGCCCAGGCAGGTCTCGAACCCGCAGGCTCAGGCAATTCACTCACCTCTGCCTCCCAAGGCTTGGAATTACAGGCTGAGCCACCGAGCCCGGTTTGACTTGGCTTTCTTAAAAAAATTCTAATTACTGCAGATGCTTCCACCATGGTTTCATATACAATGAGGAGACTGAATCAACAAATATTTTATTTCCAGAAAATGAATTTAATTGCTTTCTTAGAAGTTTTAGGTTTAAAAAAAGCCCAAGTAGATAAACTGATACTAGGAGAAAGACTGGGAAGTTCATTCCAAATACTGAAGTAAAAAATAACATTTCTATATATAGCAGATTCTTCTTCGTTTGCTTGTTTTTTGTTTTTTTTTTTTTTGAGTTGGAGTCTTACTCTGTCACCCAGACTGGAGTGCAGTGGCACACTCCTGGCCACCGCAGCCTCGACCTGCTGGGCTCCGACAATCCCTTCCACCTTAGCCTTCTAAGTAGCCAGAACTGCAGGCGTGCGCTACCACACCCAGCTAATTTTTTATTTATTGTAGAGACAAGGTCTTGCCAAGTTGCCCGGGTGGGTCTCGAACCTGCAGGCTCAGGCAATCCACTTGCCTCGGCCTCCCAAAGTGCTGGGATTACAGGCTGAGCCACCGAGCACAGCCAGATTCTTAAATCTTGACTAAAGAAATGAGACAAGTAAGTTAGCAATGACTGATAAAGTAAACAAAGCAAAAACAAAAGTAAACAAATTTAAAAACAGAAAAAGATTTCACTGTACTCATTTCTTGCATGCAAGTACATTCCTCAGTTTTCATATATACAAGGAATATGTATATCGGTGCATCCAATTTTACTACTTGAGAAAGCTTCCCCTGAGCCAGGTTTAACTTTTGGAAGCATGTGACTTGTTCTCTCAGCATGCTTTTATTGTATCTTTCTGATGAAGGCTTAGGCCCTGGGTGTTCTCTTACCATGTTTTTGCATGAAAATCTTTGTGTCAAATCAACCTTAGTAGCCTGGCTCGGTGGCTCAGCCTGTAATCCTGCTCCTTGGGAGGCTGAGGTGAGTGAATTGCCTGAGCCCGAGGGTTCGAGACCTGCCTGGGCAACTTGGTGAGACCTCATCTCTACAATAAATCAAAAAAACAAAAACAAAAACAAAAAAAACTAGCCGGGCGTGGTGGTGTGCGCCTGTAGTTCCAGCTACTCGGAAGGCTGAGGCGGAAGGATCACCAGAGCCCAGCAGGTTGAGGCTGCAGTGGCCGGGAGCACCCACTGCACTACAGTGTGGGTGACAGAGCGAGACTCCAACTCAAAATAATAAATAAATAAATAATTGTTTATACCTCAAACGATAAGAACCTTAGAAAATTCAGGAAACAACCTTATGGAAATTGGAACTGGCAACCAACTTCTGATCAAAACTCCAAGTGCCTGTGCCATAAGAAATTACATAGACAAGTGGGACCTCATCAAACTGACAAGCTTCTGCAAAGTCAAAGAAACCATCAAGAGAACAGGGAGAAAGTCCACAGACTGGGAAAAACTATTTGCCAAATGTATGTCTGACAAGGAACTCAAACATGCCAAAAAGAAAAAAAAAAGCCCCATTACAAAGTAGGCAAAAGATATGAATAGACACTTCTCAAAAGAAGACATAAAAGCAGCCAACAGATACATGAAAAAATGCTCAGTCTCACTGGTCATCAAAGAAATGCAAATTAAAACTACACTGAGATACCACCTAACTCCAGTCAGGATGGTTATCTTCAATAACTCAAAAAACAACAGATGCTGGAAAGGATGCAGGGAAAAGGGAACACTTCTACACTGTTGGTGGGAGTGTAAACTAGTGCAGCCTCTGTGGAAAACAGTGTGGCGATTCCTTAAAGATCTAAAAATCGACCTTCCATAGCATCCCACAATCCTCCTGCTGGGAATGTACCTGGAAGAACTCAAATCACTCTATGAAAAAGATACCTGCACCCTCAAGTCTATTGCAGCATTGTTCACAATAGCAAAAACATGGAACCAACTGTGCTGTCCATCGAAAGAGGACTGGATTTTTAAAATGTAGTACATATACCTGATGGACTATTATGCAGCCATAAAGAAGGACAAAACTATGAACTTCAGAGTAACTTAGATGGACTTAGAGTCTATAATACTGAATGATCTATCATAGAAACAAAGAACTGAGTACCACATGTTCTCACTCATAAGCGAACCTTCAACAATTATTGCAATACTATAAGAAAAGGATTGGCAGTATCAGGAAACTGCTGGGGGGAGCAGGATTGGCAGTAGTGGAACTCTGCCAGGAGAGAGGGGGCACACCTCAACAAGGGTACCTGCATAATGAACATTTGTGTACCTAACCCTGTATTGTACCCCACATCTTTAATATTAAAATTTTTTTTTTAAATAATTGTTTACTAAACTACAACTATGTGACCATGGGCTGCGAAGTAAATGTGCATTACATAATAAAACAATAGCACCTGCTTGTTGTATTGCTTGTTATACTTTACACCAGAGCTGGCAAATTTTCCTCTGCAAAGTTTCATGTAGTAAATATTTTCAGCGGTTCCAGGTCATAGCCTCTGAAGCCATCACAAAGAAGGCAAATAAATAAGTGGGCAAGGCTGTTTCCTAATAAAACATTATATACAAAAATAGACAGTAGGACAGATTCAGCCCTGGTCCAATATATGTGCACAGTCATATATGAGATTCATCACAACTCCCTGAAGTAGGTGTTGTTACATATCTTAGGGGTAAAGAAACTGAGGTTTGGATAAATTAAGTGGCAGACTAGAAGTGGTACAGGTAAATGAAGCTAATGAATAACTCAAACCAGAGCTTTGTGTTTCTAGTCTCCTTCTATTACATCAAAGTTGAGTAGTCTAAAGCTCATTTTATCTAGACAGTGGTAAAATCTCATTAATTTTTCTTAATTCAAAATAAAGTATTTTCTTCTAATCTCCAGGATATTTGTGTCAATTGAGAGTGTTATTAGTTTCTCTTAATAGTATAAGAGAAACACCAAAATGTTAATCCTCCAACTCAATTATTTTTCTAAACTCTATGGTTCATATTAAGAGCAGACTTTGAACATTTAATTTTAATATGATTCAGCTGCACAAAGAAAAGTTTCTTAATTTTCTAAAATCACATTTATCTTTTTCACAATTTCTAACCTTGCTGGGATTTTTTTTCTTCCAGTTAAAATATTTCCACCTCCCCTGGTTTCAGCAATCCTTTTTCAGACTCTTCAGAGTTAATCTTCCTATTAGGACTATTTCAAATTTGTCTCTTTCACATAATTTAGTATTTTGTAGGTAAGTTCTCAGTCTTTCAGATCTCATTCTTTGTCCTTACCTTTCTCAAGTTTGTATGTATGAGGGGGTTGACCTTGTCCTTGTAGAAATGCAAGGGAGACATGAGGGGATGGTGGGTATACTTGTTCCTCAGTCTGTAAGATACCTCTGGATCTCTATAGACTCTCGTTTAGAATACACAGACCAGTTTGCTCTCCAGATAGGAGATTAAAAGTTCCACCAGCCTTTGGAGTGACATGTTGGCACCTCTGGTAGAATCCATAGTCACCATTTTCATCCCGTCTCAAAGTTTTCACTTATGGTAGCCACTTTGTCTTGCCTTAGACCTCAGCTATTCGCCAGCAATTTTAATACCTCTTTTTCATTTCACTGGGGTATGCAGGACATTCCGTAATACACTAAAGGCCATCTATCTAGCTGTCTTATCGAAAGGATATACATAGTTACTACATGCCCATGTAGAAGTGTCTGTGGCTAGACTATTCATTGAGGCCTGAAGACTTCCATTCAGTATACTCAAGGGAGCAGCATGATCAGTGTAAATGAACTCAGGGCCTCTCATACTCCACGTCAATACCTCTTTTTAAAATTAGGCAGATATTAAGAGTCCTTATTCCTGATTTTTTTCTATGTCCTCTCCTCTGCCAGTCTTTCCTCACCAACTACAAAAACTGCAAGAAGCAAATTCTTATTCATTCTCATTCTCTCTCCCTTTCTCCCTCACTCCTTCCCTTTTGACAAGAACCACTTAAAAATGGAACTCTGAGATCAAGTTTGATAGGCTTCACTCATGTTATACCTTATGAGGAATTACAAGAGTCTAGAAAATCTGTTTAACAAAGCTGGACTTTGAAGACTGTTGTCTTCTGTAAACTTCTGTTTGTAGTATCAGAAGCTGAATATTAATTCATTTTCTCTTTTGTTTTCTTATCTGGAATTCTTAATCTCTTTCTGAGGAAGATACCTAAAGCTAGCTAGAAAAATTTAATTTGGATATACACCACACACACACACACACACACACACACACACACTCACACACACCAGATACACACACACACACACACACACACACACACACACACACACAAACACAGACACAAAGATATATGCACTAATACATTCTAAAAATATACCAGATTGATAGCAGCAATATGGCTCTGACTATAGTGGCCACTCAATCTCCTCTAAGAAAAGGAATTTTAAAAATGAACAAACAACTATATATCAACTGGAGTGACTGAGGAAATATGTTGAAGAGGAGTGACAAAATCTCTATGGAGCACAGAAGCCCAGGATAACAAGAGGAGAGCAAGACACCCTGCCTCTGCCATACTGTCTCCCCACTGAGATGGGTTTAGAAATAGGGGATATTTCTTCTTATAAGGAAAAAATAAGCTGGAAGCCCCCCAGTGGTCCTTGCAAAGAAGAAACCCCAGTCCTCAGAGGCCCAAATCCAGTTGGGAGAGTGGCTAGGAATCCACACAGCTTCATGGCCTCAGAATATGATCCTCCATTGTATCCCCCACACTTGAGCTGCTATAGCACAGCACCATCTTGAAATAGGACCTGCTACTAGAGTGCATCTGACATGGAGTCCAGTAACCACTGATTCTCTCCATCCCTGGGACCCACTGTCATTTCACCATGTTCACATGCCTGCAGCACCACAACCCTGGCTGTCTATATCTCACTGAACAACTGAGACCAGTGTCCAAACCTAACCTACAAAGCACCTCATCCCCTCCAGTTCCACCAGTCTGAAGACAGCCCCATCTCCTCAGAGAAACTGCTGCACAACCAGCCAATCCACTCTGCCCATGTGAGCCTACAACTGACCCAATAGCCAGTCCAGCAGCAGTCCCACCTCCCCAGAGAAACCACCACCCAGCTGCCTGACTTAATGCACCTATATACACCAGGCGTGACAACCAGCCCAACACTTGTATCCCCAATAAAACCACACTACCACCATCACAAACTCCCACAACCTAGTCCACTGAGGCAATCACAAACATTGCTTATGAAGATTATAGTTGACGAAACTACATAGTGACCATGCTACTGAGTCTACCTAGAACCAAAGCCAATGCCAACCCAACTGATGCCCTAGGACCCATTTACAGGAAACAATGTCTCCCTACAAAAGCTACTCCACAAAATTTTATTTAGCAACTGTCCAGTAGATGTGCAGATATCAACATAGGAACACAAGAAACATGGGGAAAAAAATAAGAAAATATGACATCCTCAGAGGAATACAATGTCTCCAATACAGACTTCAAAGAAAAGGATATTTACAAAATGCCTGAAAAGGATTTCAAAATCATGATCTTAAGGAAACTCAGTGACATGTATGAGAATACAGACAAATAATTTAATGAAATTAGAAAAACAATTATTGATATGAATGAGAAATTCAACAAATATGTATCAAAAAAACTAAAAACAATTGTTGAAACTGAAGAATTCAGTTAATAAGATAAAAAAATATAATCAAGAACCTCAACAGCAGACTAGATCAAGCGAAACTTGAAGACAGGTCTTGTGAAATAACCCAGTCTTGGGGAGGCGGGGACAGGGGGGTAAAGAGAATTAAAAAGAATGAGCAAAACTACTGGACATATGAGAAACAATTAAGAAAACAAATTTTCACATTGTAGAAGTACCAGAGGGAGAAAGGCAAGGAAAACCTATTTAGCAAAATAATAGCTAACAATTTTCCAAGTTCTGGGAGAAATGTAGACATCTGGCTTCAGCAGGTCCAAAGGTCTACAATTAACTTCAATCCAAAAAGATCCTTTCCAAGGAACATTATAAACAAACTGTCAAAGTCAAAGGCAAAGAGAAAATTTTTAAAACTGCAAGAGGAAAGCATCAAGTTACATATAAGGGAATTCCCACCAGACTACAAGCAGATTTATCGGCAGAAACCTTGCTGACCAGAAGAGAAGGGAATGATATATTCAAAGTGCTAAAATGTAAAAATAGCTGTCAATCAAGAACACTTTATCCAATAAAGTGATTACTCAGAAATAAAGGATAAATAAAGAATTTTCCAAATACGAAAAAACTAAGGGAATTTATCACCACAAGGCCATCCTTATAAAAAATGCTTAAGGCAGTGACACAACTGAAAATGATAGGACAATAATTATCATGAAATCTATAAAACTCATCAGTAGTTAAATTTATAATCAAACTCAAAGTACCCCCAGTGCTGCAATGGTGCTATGTAAATGTTTTGATTCAACAATGTAAAGGTTTAAAGACAAATAGTCAAACACAACAACCACAATCAGTGGCTGAGAAAAACACAATAGATAAAGAAGTAAATTAAGACAACAAAAGTTAAATTTTCAGGGAAAGAGGATAAGTCTAGAATATTTTTGAGTGACCAAAGTTAAGTCGCTATTAGCTTAAAATAGTCTATTATAACTAGACAATTCTTTATGTTAGCTCCATGGTAACCACAAAGAAGCAGATATACAATAAAAAAAGAAAAGGAAAACAAAGCTTAGTACTCCAGAAAATCACCAAACACACAGGTAAACAACAAAAGAGGAAGAAAGTATCTACAACACAACCAGAAAACAATTAACAAAACAAGGTAAGTTTTTACTTATCAACAAAGATATTGTATGCAAATGAATTCAGTTCTCCAATTCAAAGGTACAAAGTGGCTGAGTGAATGAAAAAAAGACCATTATATGCTGCATACAAAAAACTCACCGACTGAAAGTAAAGAGACAAAAAAAGATACTCTATGCAAATGGAAACCAAAAGCAGTTAAGAGTGGCCATGCTTACACAAGAAGAAATAAACTACAAATGAAACTGCAAAAAGAGACAAAGAAAGTCACTATATAATAATAAAGGGGTCAATTCAGCAAGGGGATATGAAAATTACAAATGTTGATACCAAAACTGCCAAGTACATAAAGCAAATATTAATATATCTAAAGAGAGAAACAGACTATAATACAATAACAGTAAGAGACAGACTTCAATACCCCTCCTTTAATGCACAAATCTAGACAGAAACTCAATAAAAAAATACCAGACTTAAACTTTACCATAAACCAAATGGACCTAAGAGACATTTACAGAATGTTCCATCCAGCAGGTATAGAACAGGTAGATTACGTGTTAAGCCACAAATCTGAACAAATCAAATATTTTTTTCTGGCCACAATAGAATAAAACTAGAAATAAGGAATACGAAAAATTTCAGAAACTTTACAAATACACGAAAAGAAAGAACATTGTTCTGATAACCAATGGGTAAATAAAGAGATTAAAATGCAAATTAAAAAATTTCTTGGGACACACAAGAATGGAAAAACATTATACCAAGACCTATGGGACACAGCAAAATCTGTTCTAAGAGGGAAATTTACAGCAGTAAACACCTACATCAAAAAAGAAGAAAGATTTCTTAACAAACAACCTAAATATGCACCTCAAAGAACTAGGAAAAAAAAAAAATTAAACCCCAAATTGGTAGAGTTGTGAAAATAATGAAGTTCAGAGCAGAAATGAATACATTAGAGACTAGAAGAAATAATTCCAAGATCAACAAAATGAGTTGGTTTTTCAAAAAGATAAAACAAAATTGACAAACCTTTATTCAACCTTTAAAAAAAATGAAAGCCTGTCATTTGTGACAACATGGATGAACCTGGAGAACATCATGCTAAGTGAAATAAGCTAGGCACAAACAGGCAAAGACTGCATGATCTCATTTATATGTGAAATCTGAAAAAAAAAAAAAAGCTGATATGATAGGTGCAGAAAGTAGAACGGGGTTACCAGGGACTGACAAGGAAAGGAGGAAGGGGAGGATGATGATAGAGTGATTAAAAAGTACAAAGCTACAATTAGATAGAAGGGAAAAGTTCTGGAGTTCAGAACTTTGTACATAGTACAGTGACTATGACTAGCAGTTAGGTATTATATATCACAAAATAGCCAGAGGAGAGGCTTTTGAATGTTTTCACCACACAAACATAATAAATAGGTGATAGATATGCTAATTATCCTGATTTCATCATTTTATAACATATATATATTCAGAAATGCCATATTGTACCCCATAAATATATATAATTACCAATGTACTATATACTATATACAGTTACAATGTATCTAAATATACCCACATATTTTTATAATATCAAATCCCCAAATGCCTGAAATATTTTTAACTGTTTATACTCTAAGTTGTATGCTTCCTGATGATCCAAGCAAATAAATATGTAAGTCATTTCCTAATGGAGAATTGTACTGGAGAAATAAATCCTTTCACAGTTCATGGAGTCTTTTAACAGTGGTAATAGAGAACTACATACTTTTACCTATTCGATAGATCCTACCCCTCACATCACAGAATTCTGCAAACAGATAAGAAGGAAGGAGTTGTCTAGAAACAATTACATAAGATAACCAAGGTAGCATAATAGGATATGCCTCTGAAATCCCTAGATTAATTTAATTTGGTCACTAAATTAAAACATGACTCTCCTTGAAAATCTAAAAAAAATCAAAATTTCAGGTCTTTGAGGGACATCTTCTTAACTTTCTAGAGTCAAAACTGAATCATTTCATCCTACTCACGGCATCATAACAGTCATCCTCTGTGATCCATTCCATCATTCGACTATTTAATAAGCAGAATATTTATTTTGTTATTTTAACTTTGCTAAGTTCTTTTTCTGATAACATATTAATTTATCTTCATAGTATGCTATTGAATGAATACATTCTTATATAAGATGAGAAATCACATACACACACGTACACAAACACACACATTTTAGGACATATCCAGAGCAGTTTATAGTTTTACTATAAAGTTCTATTTGAGGAGTCATGTAACTATATTATAGTCAAATATGTGTTATAAGTCATGTGGTAATAGGAGTTTTTCCCTAATTATATTTCTAATTAAAGTTTTCCCTATAGGTTCTTTTATCCAACCATTTGATCATTTTTGTGGTACTTGAACTTTTTCAAAATTGCTATTCACTAGATGAATTAAACACTCTCATAATTTTTGAATATTTGTTTATATTTTGCCCAAATATGTGACTAATCCCTGATATCATTTTTCCTTTATTATTCTTATCCTGATTGTTTTCTATATTTTTTAGACTGTACCTTGATTTCTATACTAAATTATAAGTTCCCACCTTACATCATATGTTCTACATCTTTCAATGTATCTTGAAAATATAATCAATATATTTCAAAATTCTGGAAGTAAAAGATAGTCACATTACCCTTAAACTATCAACTATAAAAATAGTTACTGACCTGACTCAAATTATGTTAAAAATTATGGTATGTGGAGAATTCATGTTGCAACATACAATTGTTGAATCTTTATATGTAGAATGACGTATCAAATATACTATTTTTAAGCTAATGAATTGCCCTTTGGTCATGAGGAAGACAGAGGTATTTTGTTTGTAAATGTTACTTACTGGGTAGCTAGACTAACTCAGTAAAAGTCCAAGAGGAAAAATAATGTCTTGGAAGCAAATACAGTTACATAGAAATTCTACTTTTTGGGGATTCCTAAAGACTTTTAAGCCCTGTTCTTCTTAATGAGATACTGAAAATGCCTGGACCTTCAATCGTTTTGTATTTCTTTTCAGAATCCAGGACTTAATTAGACCCACTTGCTTCTTAAGAGTCATTGCACATCCCTTCATAGTAGATCTTTTCTGCTTTGTTAATTGCCTCAGACTAGTCAAGTAGATTAAGCTCTCATTTTCTTAGGGAACAATAAGTTTGTATTACCTAAAATCTTGTGAATATATGTATTCTGTTTTTCTAGGAAAACAGAGACAGACCCTGTGTTTCCCACCGTTAAACCATCCGTGCTCAGCACAGTGTCTGACTGTGTCATGTCCACACACATTTATAAAATACTTCACATGATGATCTTATTCACATGTAAAAGAATTCCATAGAGTTCTTAAAAGATTAATTCTTCTGACTCATTATACATAAACATGATTTTTTTCTTGTAATAAAACAAGATGTTCTTATTCATAGCATTCTCTGCATTCTCATTTATAAATTCTCTCAACCTTTCCCTTGGCAATATGATTTTATGAGCAGCTAAAAAGTTCCTTCTGCTTTTTCACATCTGCTTACTGATTCAAACTTCCATAGTTTCGGTTTTCTTGTCAACAAAATGGTAAGCAAATGAGAAACAACCTCTTCCTCATAGTAGGGTTATAAGGATTAAATGCCACAATATATCCAAGAATAGATTTACTCAAAAATGCTTACTCGGCATTCCCAGAGCTCAATAAGTATCAGTTGCCTTTTTCTCCTTCTCTTTTTGTTCTAGCTACAAGAGGATATGCCATCTACAACTATTTCATTAAGAAAAGATGAGATTCTCCATTTAGACAAAGCCTTTCTCTATCTCAGAACCTAACCAAACGTAGGGCGTTGTGCTAAACACAAATACTGGTTGTATAGGTGTCGGAGAGCTGAAGCCAGTTCAATAAATCATGAAAGAATATGAAGTTTAACAAAGAAAAGTTTAATTGGAAGCTGTAGTATCTCCGTCTACTCCAGCGTCTTTTATTGAGTCCTGATTATTATTGTCTGAAGCAGAGAAGATTTAGACGACTATGAATGATGTGAGGTGTGACATGAATTGTTACATTTGAACTCTTACCACATTAGAAACTGTGCAGCTATGCACATGCCATATGGTAGCTTTCAGGTCCTATTTTTTTCTATTTTCAGGAGATTATTCTATCTAGGGTGTTTTGATATATTATAAAAAATCTAGCCGGGCTTGGTGGCTCAGCCTGTAATCCCGTGCCTTTGGGAGGCTGAGGTGAGTGGATTGCCTTAGCCCGTGGGTTCGAGACCCACCTGGGCAGCGAGACCTCATCTCTACAATAAATCAAAAAATCAGCCAGGCGTGGTAGCGCATGCCTATGATTCCGGCTACTTGGAAGGCTGAGGCGGAAGGATCACCAGAGCCCAGCAGGTCGAGGCTGCAGTGGCCGGGAGCGGCCACTGCACTCCAGTCTGGGTGACAGAGTGAGACTCCAACTCAAAAAAAAAAAAAAAAAATCTTTTTTGCACAGGATAATATAATCTATTGGACTAGGGGTCATGTGAAAGAAAGGAACTCAGTCAAACTCATCTAGTACAAAGAAAGGTATAGTTAGCATCTGACGTCTTAAGAGCAGGACCCAGGGATCCTGCAGATAAATTGCAGACCTCAAAATATTGTCTTAGTTTGGGAAAAGTGCCACATGCCATGAAAAGAAAAAGCAGAAAAAAATATTTATTTTTAAAAGAACTGATCTCCTGAGACAAAAGTAAATTCAAAGGAAGGAGAAAATGAATCAACATTTAAAATTAAAAGGTCACACACAAAACTCTAGGAGTAGAAACTGTTATTCATATTTAACAGATAAACAGGCTCATGGAGGTTAAGTGGAAGTCACACAGCTAGCAAGGAAGGGAGCGGGATTTATACTCAGCTGGGAGTTTTTTTGTTTTGTTTTTGCTTTCCTTTCAAACAGAGAGTTGGTTCTACTCCTCCTCCCTGTTTTATAAGCAGAAGACTTAGAGGACTATTGCTAGGATCAAACTAATAATGTAGAAGAAATGTGCTTTAAAAGCTGAAGGATGGGGCTGTCTGATAAACACAAGAACACACCTAACCCAGTTTTTCCACCCTTCAAATGGAATATTGTGAAAGCAAAATTAAATGAAATTATAAGAACCTTTTAGAAAGTCAAAACACCATAACATGCTTTAATTCCATTTATGTTTGTTTATAGTAAACAAGAAGTAGAAAGTCATATGTCTTGAGACCCTCCTTCCTTCCCTCTTACCTTTCTTCCTCAATTCTCTTCCACCTCTCTATCACATATTCCCATACACATGTACATGAAGGAACTTGGATCCTTACAACAAATTTCCAAGAAAATAAAAAGAGAAGATGGGGAGGAGAGTGTCTAAAATCTTTAGGAAGAAAGGAAACTGTTTTTCATAGCTTAGGAAAGCATTCGCAAAATTCTTTCAGAATTACAATGATACATTATTTATTTGACAAAGGCTCCTTAAAGGCAGAGTTGGTATCTTAAGGGTCTCTGTACTCTCAGCAAGTAGCAGAGTAAAGAAAACATAATAAATATTACGGTCGATAGAGAATACACACACACACACACACACACACACACACACACACACAGGAACAATAATTAATTGATAGTGAATTCCTTTGCTACAAGAATTTTGTTGTACCCCTCTTGAGATAACTGAGGCAACTATGGTAAGTTTCAAAGGCAGAATAAAAGTTTCATGTTTTGAAAAGGGAATCAAGAAGACTTAAAATTATAATTAAGTGTTCACTAGGTAGGGAGAAACCAGAAAATTATGATGTCAACAAAAGCAAAGGAATGATTTTATTTCAGGAACAGAATGCATAAAGTCAATTTTTACATAGCATAGGTCAAATATGCTGTGTAATGAAAATTGTACAGTGGATTGATCAGCAAAGAAGACACTAATAAACTCATCAAAAGTAGTAAATCGATTCAGTCTTCTAGTATGAGTATGGTTTAGTTTATTGAAATAATATCTAAAATGTCTAAATTATCTCATGCTGATGTGGCATAATGAATGCATTTATTCATTCTCACAAACTGAACATTTGCTAGCAATGTACTGGACACTGGGGATAAAGAGTAAATAAATAGCCGGGCTCGGAGGCTCAGCCTGTAATCCTGCGCCTTTGGGAGGCTGAGGTGAGTGGATTGCCTGAGCCCACGGGTTCGAGACCCGCCTGGGCAGCGAGACCTCATCTCTACAATAAATAAAAAAAATCAGCTGGGCGTGGTATCGCACGCCTGTAATTCCGGCTACTCGGAAGGCTGAAGCGGAAGGATCGCCGGAGCCCAGCAGGTCGAGGCACTCCAGTCTGGGCGACAGAGTGAGACTTCAACTCAAAAAAAAAAAAAGAAGAAGAAACAAAAAATGAAAACATAATTCTCATTTGTGTTTATCCCCAAACTGAGTGAATCTGAATCATCCACTAGAGGATCGAGGTATCTATATTTTTATAGACTCCAAAGATAATTTTAATGCATATCAATGTTTTAAACCACTAATATGTTACCCCTCTAATTGTAATGTAATGGCAAATCTGTGGTTTCCATTCCTGTTTCAGCGAGATGTAGAACTGAGATAACTAAAAATTCTCAAATTCAAAAATTGAGAATTGAGGGTAGAATACAAAACAATTCTGTCTCTAGATAAAATGTAGAAGATGAAAAAGACCTTGGTCCCTGTGGTAACAACAAGGAAAGACTAAATCAAAGAAAAGTCATAATTTTTTATGTGTTTAAAGGAAAACAGATGCAAGGAAGACTTCCATACCTGGGGGCAGGAATCTGGCCTACCTATGGCAGACTACAGAGAGAGGAAACTAAAGATGGAAAGATTTTTATGGAAAATAGGAGAGGTCAAAATGACCTTGAATGACAGTGTGGGCTGAACTGGGGTGTAGAAAATGCCCAGGCATAAAAACAAATTACCGGTCTGACAATTCTCTCCACCAACAATACCCCTAGATTTTGCAAAAAGAGCTGCAGTGAAGGAGGGAAAACAGAGTCCTGTACAATCTCAAGATGCCTGGACTCTTGAGTCTTATAGGCAACGAATCCAAAAAAGAACCAAAATAACAGAGGCTGTGGCCAACTCACTCCCAGATCAAATATTTGTGAGATTAAAAAAGGAATGAATTTAGTCTAATTGAAACTGTGGCCCAGCCTCATTTCAACATAATATGCAAAGGACTCTAAATGAAGAGAACCTAGTCCTAATCACATAACCAAGGAAAAGAATTTCATCTGCTGGGCTCAAGAGAAAAACAATATTATACTTGAATCTCCACCATTGCAAATACAATACCTGGAAGAAAAATATTAAAAAATAAAAGGCAGAAAATTCAAATCTAAATAGAAAAACCAATAGTACAAAAGAAAACAAAAAGATGATAGACTTATACCAAAATCATACCATGACTGTAAATGTAAATGGGGAAAAATTCCAAAACTAAATGTTGTTTATATGAGACATGCTTTAAATTTATAGACACTAGTAGGAAAAAAGAAAGGGGAAATAATCAGGGAAACAATGATCATTGGAAAACTGAAGTAGCTATATCAATACACAAAGACAAAAAATTTCAAGACAAAAAATGTTAGAAGAGAAAAACTGGACATTTCATAGTGATGAAAAGCTAATTTATCATGAAAAAATAGCAATCCTAAAAATGTGTACACTTAATAACACAATTGCAAAATATGTGAAGGCATCAATTGGTAGTATGGGGATATACTCTTGCCAGTGAACAAAGTAAGGGGTCCATTGAACTACAAGTTATAGCCACTGCTAGGCATTTTGGACTCTTTGTGTCTATGCCTATAAGACTCCGGAAGGCATGAAGAGGAGTTACTGCTGTGGTGGTGTGTAGTGTGGTGTGGTGTGGTGGCTCACACCTGTAATCCCAGCACTTTCAGGAAGTTGAGACAAGAGTACTGCTTGAGCCCAGAAGTTCAAGACCGTCTGGGTAACAGAACAAGATTTCATATCTACAAAAAAATTTTTTTAATTGATAAAAATAGAAGTGGAATTACCATATTGTCCAGGGTAATTAACCATGAACAATAGGAGAAGTAGAGGTGGTTGCATTATGTGAACAAGAGCAAATAAAAGTGGAACCAGGTGAACCACTTGCATGCCAACTGGTATTCTTTTGCCCCACTGTAGATATAAATATACATTTGTGGCAACCCTAAAATAAAAATGATTACCAAAGGTTCAGTCCTCTATAAAAGGAAGATTTGCATCACAGCAGCAGGTAAGCTACTGAGATCTAACAAGGTGATAGCTGAGGGTGAGGGGACTTTGGAATGGAGAGTGGAAACAGAAAAGGATGTATAATCATTTTAGCCTCAATATCAACTACAGAGATTAAGGTTGTAGTTAGTTTCCCTAATCTTCTTCTTCTAAATTTATCCTCAAGAAGACTGGAATCATGAATATGCTGATCCTTGAGGTTGTGTGGAGAAGAAGATCTATGTGATGCCAGGGATCGACTTATGACAGTCATAAAAAAGCACCCTGCAAATCTCCTACTACAGGAATTATAATTGGCTAACAGCCCCAGCTGCTATACTCTGCATGCATCCTACATCCTGACCAAGACCATGCTTCCTCTGAGTTGCTCCCAACCAATGACTCAGTATTGTAGAGATACTATGACTAATTTATTCCTGTGAGATTTATGGCTCCTCTGATAGACTGCAGGCATGAATGCCTCTTCATTGACCTTGCTAGAACATTCATAAGACTGCTCTGAAAATTCAAATCTTTCTTCTTTCTTCTCTTCTTCATAGAGGTCAACACATATTGCAATCAGATGGTTCTTTCAGACTCTTACAGCTTTCTTCTTTTTTCTCATAATATCTCCAAATAAATCTGTGATATGACCAACCTTGTCATGTTTCTCAGAGGACTCAAAATAATGCTTAATGTTTAAAATAATGTTCATAAATTTTTATTCAACTTAATTGAATCATAATTTTGAAATACTTGACCAACAGTAAATATATTAGCTACCTCATTAATATGTTGAATAAAATATTTGACATTTATTTTAAAATGTTAATCAATATAGGCAAGCCAAAGATTACAAGAAAATACTTGCAATACATATGTAGCTGACAAAGGACTCATATCTAGAATATATAGAGCACTTCCAAAGATCAATAAGAAAAATATCAACCAAATGGAAACTATACAAAAAATTAACTTGAAAAAGCCTTTTACAAAAGAAGAGATAAGGGAATGGCCAATACATACACTAAAAGGAAGTAATCATTAGTCATCAAGGAATTGCATGATTGCACATTCAAAGCATTAAAATGACTAACACTACCAAATATCCACAATATGGGGAATAAATGAAACTCTCAAAACTTGTGAGTGAGATGAAAAATGGTACAACCACTTCAGAAAACTGTCAGTTATTAATAAAGTTAAACATATACTTTATCCATGCCATAGCAATTCCTAGCAATTTATCCAAGAAAAACACAAGCATATGCTATGAAATGATTTGTGCATAAACTTACATAGCAGCTTTATTCATATTAGCCAAAACTGAAAAGAACCAAAATACCTACCTAGAGGATAATGGAAAAACAGATTATGCTTATATTCATACTCAGCAACTCAATAACAACAAAAACCTACTGAGACTCTCAACAACATGAATGAATTTCTAAGACATCATTTTAAGTAAAAGAGACCAGACACAAAAGAATATTTACTTTTTTTTCTTTTTTTTTTTTTGAGTTGGAATCTCACTCTGTCGCCCAGACTGGAGTGCAGTGGCCGCTCCCGGCCACCGCAGCCTCGCCTGCTGGGCTCCGGTGATCCTTCCCCCTCAGCCTTCCGAGTAGCCGGAATCACAGGCACGTGCTACCACACCCGGCTGATTTTTTGATTTATTGTAGAGATGAGGTCTTGCTGCCCAGGCGGGTCTCGAACCTGCGGGTTCAGGCAATCCACTCACCTCAGCCTCCCAAAGGTGCGGGATTACAGGCTGAGTCACCGAGCCTGGCTATTATTTACTATTTTATTTCATTTATATGATATCCAAAAACAGAAAACAATAATCTATAGTCATAGAGATTATAATCATGGTTTTCTCTGGGGAAGGGGTAAGGATAGGCTAGAAAGCAGCAAGGCAAAACTTTCTGAGAAGTTAAAAATATTTTATATTTTGAATAGAGATTAGGACCTATTTTACATAAGTGCACACATCGTCAAATTTTTTCTAATTTATTTTCTGTACTTACATCAATAAAGCACTGCCTTGAAAACTGACTGCAGCTTTGTAGCTGTCTGGCAGTATAAGACCTCCAACTATTTTCTTTTCTTTCATTATCATGTTTGCTATTTTTTATCCTTTGTATTATAATGCAAACTTGGAAAAAGGATTTTGATCAATACTGCTTTAAATTTAGAGGTCAATTTAGGAGAAATTGACACTTTAACAATAGTAAGTTTTCTGATCCACGGACATTGTATATCACTCCATTTATTTAGAGGTTTTAAAATGTTTTCTTAAAACATTTGTATTTTTCAGGCAAAGGTCTGGTACATATTTTATTGTATTTATTTTAAGTATTTGATATTTTATATTATTTTGAATATTTGTTACAAGTATATAGAAAGAGAATTAATTTTTATATTTTCCTTTTATTCAACAAAAATGTCAAATTGATTTCTTAATTATAATGTGTTTGTAGTGAATGTTTTCAAATTCTCTATATACTCAAATCAAATCTCTTGCAAGTAATGACTGTTCTACATTTACATATTCAATATTCATGTTACATTTCCTCATTTTGCACTATTAAATTTCTTCACTTTACACTATTATAATGATTAAGACCACAGTGTAATGCTGAAGAGAGGGAAAAATAATAGATATGCTTATTTCAGACTTTAAGAAGCAAGTATTCAATATTTTTCTATTAACCATCTATTACTTTTAGATGTTTTGCAGGTATTATTTTTAGTCTGAGAAATTTCCCTTATACTTCTAACTTACTGAAACTTTCTTTCATGAATATGGTTTTCATCAAATATTTTTATTTACTAATCAAGGCTTTTATTCCTGATTTGGTTAATGTGATAAGCTACAGTGATTGGGGTTTTCAAATGTTAAACGAACTTTGTTTTCATGGATTAAACCACACTTCTTGTGGTATGTTAGCATTTTTATTTGAATTCAATTTGCTCATTTTTTATTGTGATCAAAAGTACACAAAATGAGATTTACCTTCTTCACAAATTTTTAAGTGTACAGTACAGTATTGTTATTTATAAGCACAATGTTGTAAAGCAGATATCTAGACCTTTTTCATCTTGTATGACTGGAACTCTCTATCCATTGCACAGCACCTCCCCCTGCAAGCCCCTGGCTCCCACCATACAACTTTTTGTTGGTACACATTTGACTACTTCAGGGACCTCATATAAGTGAAATTATGCAGTATTTGATCTTCTATAAATGGTTTATTCACTTAGGATAGTGTTCCCATTGTTCATCCATATTGGAGCATGTGACAAAATTTTTCTTTTTATGGCTAACTAAAATTTCATTGTTTATGTATACCATATTTGCTTTATCCATTTACCTGTGGATAGACATTCAGACTGTTTCCATATCTTGGATATTGTAAATAATGCTATACTAAACACGGGAGTGTAAATATCTCTTTAAGGTTTCAATTTCAATTCCTTTGGATAAATAACTGGAATCAGGATTGCTAGAGAATATGGTAGTTCTCTTTCTAATAGTTTTGGGAACCTTCATACTGTTTCCTTAGTGGATGCACCATTTTACATTCCCACCAACAGTGCACAAGGATTCTAATTTCTCTACATCCTCACCAACATCTGTTTCTATTTTTTCTCAAAATGGCCATTCTAACTGTTATTACGTGGTATCTTAATGTGGTTTTGACTTGTGTTTCCATGTTGATTAGTAATGCTAACTACTTTGCATCTATCTGCTGGTCATTGTGTTTTCTTTGGAATAATGTTTTTCAAGACCTTGAACCATTTTGTCAATTTGGGGGGAGGGGTGTCTTTTATTGTTGAATTGTAGGAGTTCCTTATGTATTTTGGATATTCATCCCTTATCAGATACAGCAGAATCTTCATTCTGTAATGGTTAATGGTTTCTACCATTCCATGGAATGTTCAGTCTGATGGAGTTTGTTTCCTCCCTTTGCTATGCACAAACTTTTTAGTTTGATGTAGTCCCACTTGTCTACTTTTGTTTTAGTTGCCTATGTTTTTTGTGTCATATCTAAGAAATCATTGCTAAGACCAATTTTATTAGGATTTCCCCTCTGTTTTCTTCTGAGTTTTATAGTTTAAGATTATACAACATTTAAGTCTTTGATCCATTTTGAGTTGACTTTTGAGTATGGTGCAAGGTAAGGGTCTAATTTCATTCTTTTGCATGTGTATATCCAGTTTTCTCAGCATCATTTGCTGACAGACTATCCTTTGCCTATTGTGTAGCTTTGGCACACTTGAAGAAGACCATTGGACTGTATATGCATGGGTTTATTCCTGTGCTCTTTATTCTGTTGCATTGGTCTATAGGTCTGAACTTATGCCTGCACAATGCTGTTTTAATTACTGTAGCTTTGTAATATATTTTGTAATTAGAAAATGTGAGGCCACCAGCTTTGTTCTTTTCATCAAGATTGTTTTATCTATTCAGGGTGATTTGTGGTTTCATATAAATTTTAGAATTGTATTTTCTATTTTTGTTTAAAAAATGCTATTGGGATTTTGATAGGGATTTTATTGATCTATAGATATCTTTGGTAGAATGGAAATGTTGCCAGTATTAATTTTTCCAATCCATAGACATGAATATCTTTTCATTGTCTTCTTTAATTTCTTTCAACAGTGTTATATAGTTTTTAGTGTACAGGTCTTTTGTCTCCATCATTAAATTTATTACTAAGTCTTTTATTATTTTTGATGCTATTATAAATGTAATTGTTTTCTTGATTTTCTTTTTTAGATTATTTCTTGTTCGAATGTAGATACATGACTTATTTTTATAAGCTTATTTTGTATTCCACAACTTTATTAAATTCATTTATTAGTACTAATAGGCTTTTTTTTGTAAAAAAATCTTTAGGGTGTTCTATTCATAAGATCATGTCATCTAAAAACAAAAATAACATTACTTCATCCATCTCAATTTGAATATTTTTTATTTCTTTTTCTTGCCTAATTTATCTGGCTAGTACTTTCAGAACTATGTTGAACTGAAGTGGTAAGAGTGGGCATCTTTGTCTTATTCATGATCTTGAAGGAAAAGTTTTCAGTTTCTTTACCATTCAGTCTGATGTTAACTGTGGACTTTTAACCTCTCTTATGTTGAGGTATTTTCTGTCTATTCCTAGTTCATTTAGAGTTTTTGTCATGAAAATATGTTACATTTTGTCAAATCAGTTTGCTGCATCTGTTGAGATGATCATGTGATTTTCATTCTTCATTCTGTTAATGGAGTATATCACATTTATTGACTCTCATATGTTGAACTTTCCTTGCATTCTGGGAATAAATTCTACTTGCTCATAATGTGAGAGTCTTTTAATATGCTATTAAATTTAGTTTGCTATTATTTTGGTGACGATATTTGTATCTATATTCATCAGAAACACTGGCCTAAGGTGTTTTTCCTTGTAGTATCTTTTCTGACTTTGATAGAAGGATAGTGCTGAACTCATAAAATAGGTTTAGAAGTTTTTGCCCCTCTTCAATTTTTTGGAAGTGTTTGAGAAGAATTGGTGTTAACTCTTTTTTATATGTTTGATAGCATTCACCCAGGAAGCCAACTGATCCTGGGTTTTTCTTTGTTGGGCGGTTTTTGATTATTGATTCAGTCTCTTTACTGTTTACTGGTATGGCTGGATTTTCTACTTCTTTGTGAATCAGTCTTGGTAGATTATATGTTTCTAGGAATTTATTCATGTCTTCTAGATTATGTAAATTTTTGACAAAGAATTGTTCAATTTCGTCTCTTTTCATCCTTTTACGCTCTATGGCATCAATCATAATGTTGCTCTTTCACTTATTATTTTACTTGAATCTTGACCAGGAGGCCTTAATTATCATAAATAGATTAGACCCTTATTTTAAAAAAAAAAAACTTAAGGGGGCAAGTTCACCTCTTTCATTCTGAGAACACAGCATTCATCCCTTTTGCCTTTCAATTTATTCTGCCAAGTGAGGACACCTAGACACCACCATCTATGAGAAACAAGCCTTCACCAGACACAACCTTCTGACACCTTGACTTGGACTTCCCAGCCTCCAGACTGTAAGAAAATAACTTCTATTGTTTATAAATTACCCAGTCTCCGATATTTGTTATAGCAGCATAATGAACAAAGACAGAATTTGGTACAAGAGAACAGGGGTGCTGCTATAACAAACAGCTGAAAAATGTAAAAGCATCTTTGGAACTAGGGAATGGGTAAAGGTTGGAAAATTTGGACATGTATGTTAGAAAAAGCCTAAATTGCCATGACCAGAGCATTAAGGGCAATTATAGTGAAGTCTCAGAAAAGGAGAGTTAAATAGAGAGCCTCACTCCTCTTAGAGGGTACTTAAATAATTGATCAAAATGCTGGGAAAAATATGAACTGTAAAGACTATTCTGATGAGGTTTGTAGGCAGGAATGAGGAATATCTTATTGGAAACTAAATAAAAAGCCATCCTTGTTATAATTAACAAAGAACTTGGTTGAATTGTGTCTGTCTAGTACTTTGTGAAAGGCAGAATTTAAGATTAATGAACTAGGATATTTGATGGAAGACATCTCTAAGCAGCATGGATGCCACATGTCTTCTCTTAATTGCTTACAGTAAAATGCAAAAAGAGGGAAATGAATTAAAGAAATAATTTATACTAAAAAGGGAGACAAACATTAAAAATTTGAGAAATCCTCAGTATGGCCAAATTATAAATAAAAAGATGTATTCAGGAGAGAATACTAAAGCTTTGGCCAAGCAACTGTTTGATAAGAAGATTAGTGTAAATAGAAGGAAACCAGCTGCTATTCATCAAGACAGTGCAAGAATGACACCCCTCACCCCCACCCCACCAAACATTTCAGAGATCTCATTACATGTCCACAGTGCTAGAACCTTGGGAGCAGGACAGTTTCAAAGGAGGTATTCAGTACACCTGTTGGAACTCAGAGCTCACTGCCCAGGGCCACCTCAAATCTCTGCTCCCTGTATTCTGGGTGCAGCACTTCCCTGTTGCCCTGTCCATAGCTCAAGTGGGTCCAGGTGTAGCTCAGGCTGCTGCTCACAAAGGTACGGGTCATCCTTCTTGATGGTGTCTGCTCAGTGCTAACTCATAGGTACACAGAGTACAAGAGCTATGGAGGTGTGGCTTCCTGCACCTAGATTCCAAAGAATGTTTCAGAGAGCCTTGGGACCCAGACAGAGAACTGCACAAAGGCAGAGCTGCCCCAGAAAGTCCCCAAAAGGCAATGTTTAGTGGAGTCATGGTGACAGGCCTGCTCCCAAAACCCCTGACTTGTAGAGCCAAGACCCCTGACTTAAGAGCACTTACAGAAGTGCTACAGGCATACAACTCTGTGAGTTCTGTGGCATATGCTGCATCCAGAAAAGTCAGGAGGGCAGGGGCCCCTGGAGCATTGGGGGCCCAATCCTGCCCCAGTGTATCTGGGAAGTGAAACATAAAGTCGAAAAAGATTATGCTCAAACTTTAAGTTTTAATGGTGTTTGTCCAGTTGGGTTTGGGACTTGAGACCCATTACTCTTTATTATTTCCTATTCCTCCCTTTTAGAATGGAAGTGTCTATCCTACTCCTATCTTACCATTAAATTTGGAAGCACATAACTTGTTTGATTTCACAAACTCACAGCTAGGGAATTTGCCTCTGGATATATCATACCTTGAGTCTCACCCATAACTGATTTAGCAGCTATTTATTTAGGTGAGACTTTGGATTTAGACTTTAAAGTTGATGCTGGAATTAGTTAAGCGTTTTGAGGGCTATTGGGATGCAATGAATGTATTTTGTATGTGAGAAGGACATGAATTTGCGGGAGCAGGGTAGAATGGTTGAGTGAAGATGTCCCCTCTAAAATTTATGTTGAAACTTAATCTTCAGTGCAACAAAATTAAGGGGTATGGCCTTGAGGAGGTGATTAAGTCATGTGGGCCCTACCCTCATAAGTGGGATCAGCATCTTGACAAAAAGGTTTAAGGTATAAGAGAGTGCTCTCTTGCCCTTCTATCTTCCACCATGTAAGGACACAGCAACAAAGTGCCAATTTGGGAGCTGAGAGAAGCCCTCCCTAGACACAAATGCCAGCACCTTCATATTAAACTTCTCATTCTCCAGAACTGGAAAAAATAGATTTCTTTAGAAATTACCCAGTGAGGTATTTTGTTATTGCAACACAAACGGACCTAGACCTATATAAAATCTTGCTGAAAGTTTTCAATTTTGGTGATCTTTTTAAAAACCCAACCCTTAGTATTACTGATTTTTTCCTATTATCATTCCATTCTCTATTTTATGTATTTCTGCTTTAATCGTATTTCTTTCTTTCCTTCTGCTAATTTTAGACTTAGTTTTTTTTTTCTTTTTCTGTTTCCTTGAGGCATAAAGTTCAGTTGTTTATTTAAGATATTTCTTCTTTTTGGGGGGAGTATTTTCAATTTATTGCTATAAACTTCCCACTTAATACTGTTTTCACTTCATTTCATAAGACTTGGTATGTAATGTTTTAATTTTTGTGTATCTTAAGATATTTTCTACTTTCCCTTTTATTTCTTCTTTATCTCATTGGTTGTTCAATATTGTGTTATTTAATTTCCAAATATTTGTAAATTTTTTAGTTTTCATTTGCCATTAATTTCTACCTTCATTCCTTCATTCCATTGTGGTTGGAAACATATGTGGTATGATTTCCATCTTTTTAAGTTTATTGCTTAGACCTGTTTTGTGATCTAACATATATCTGTTCTGGAGGATGTTTTTGTGGGTGCTTGGAAAGAATGTGTATTCTGCTGTCCTTTGGGAGAGTGTCCTGTATATGTCTTTTAGGTCCATTTGTTCTATAGTGTTGTTCAAGTCCTCTGTATCATTAACTATTGTTTAATGTTCTATTCATTATTGATAGTGGGATGTTGAAGTTTCCTGTTACTATTGTGTTACTGTTTATTTTGCCCTTCAGTTCTGTCAACATCTGCTTCATATTTTGGGGTGCTCTGATGTTTGATACATATATATTTATAATTTTTCCATCTTCCTGCTGAAATGACGTTTTAACCATTATATACTGTCCTTCTTTGACTCTTTTGACTGTTTTTGAATTAAAGTCTATTTTTTCTGGTATAAGTACAGCTACCCCTGCTCTCTTTTGGTCATTATTTCCATGGAGTATACAATTGAATTTCTTCCTATTTATTCAGCCACTCTATGTCTTTGATTGGGGGATTTAATTCATTTAAAATAAGTATTAATAAGGAAGAACATACTATTAACATTCTGTTAACTGATTTCTATCTATCATCTAACTTTCTTGTCCCTCTTTATCCTCTATTGCTGTCTTCCTGTATGTTTCATTGATTTTTTTTGTAGGCACAGTCTTTGATTCCTTTTTCATTGATTTTGTGTATCCTATACAAGTATTTTCTTTGTGGTTGCCATGAGGCTTCCATAAGACATCTTATAGCTATAACACTCGACGTGAACATCAACTCATATTTTGTTTTGCATATTCCAGAGTGAGGGTCAAATAAAGATATTTTAAAACAATCAAAGCCTTAGAGAATCTACCGCTCAGACTTTCATTGAGTGAACCACTAAATTTTTAATTTAAAAAACTGAATGAACAAAAAATGGATTTAAAAAAACCACTGTGATTTTAAAAATTGTCAACTGTTGGGTCACTCTGAATGAACATTGATACTAAAAAATTGTGGGAAAAAAACCAGATTAAAAATAAAATACTGAAAATAGTATCATGTAAAATAAAAAGGATAATGGGAATGAAAGTTTTCTAATCTGTATGCGTTGTTCTGGAGAAGGATAGAAATATTAATTAAATTAGACTAGCAACCTAGGTATGAATGTCTTTATAATGATCCAAATATATTTAGCAGGTCATAATCCTAATAGAAACTAGATCTGCTCATTTTCCTTTTGCATACCCTTGGTTCAGGAGTTGAAGACGGTAATAAGACACCAACTATATCTACTCATGCATCTATTTTAACAGACACATTTACTACAAGTACAACTGTCCCATGATTATCTTTCTCTTCAGAAAGTTATGAGCACTTAACTCATCCTTTCTACCAGAAGTTAAATGTTTCCTCCTCATTCCCCCCCATTTCTTCTTTTTTTAGCTTGATTCAAAATTTGGTCTCTTTATTTCAAACCAAAGTAGTATTGTACAATCACTAATGTGTATCTGAATCACCCAAAGAAAGCTTTACAAAAATATATATGCTGAATTCCACATTCCCATTCCCAAATGTACATATGTGGTAGGACAGAGATGAGTCTCAGATGGGGATGTTCTTTAAAAGTTTCTCTCCATCCAAGTCATTCTGATGCACAGTCCATGATCCTCAAATGAGAACTACTTGCATTTTCTAGAATGCCATGCAGCCAGATATTATTTAAAACAAAGCACACTCGTGCACCAAATCTGCCCTGAAAAGTAACTTCCTACAGTAAAATTCCAATAGATCATGTTTAATCTGTAAGTTGTTACCTTTCAAAATCTCTCTTTTACATATTTTACAGCAATATATCCTCATTATAGGATAGCGAGAAAAATGAAAAAAGTTCTTAATTCTATTTTTTATTTTTATTCTAATATGTATGTTTGGGTGTATGCATGAATATACTTCTTGCTAAAAAAGTAATTTCATGTTTTATATATGAGTTCATTTTTATCTTTCTTCATATATTATGGCCATTCTCCAATGGCTTTACAAAAATCTTCCAACACCTTAATTTTTGTGTTATATATAATCATAAGGATGTACTAGGACTTATTTATACAGTCTACATTATTGAACATTTAAGAGCTTTTCACTTTTACTAAGATAAATAATGATGTGAAGTTCTTTCATATAAATCTTCGCACTCGTCTTTGATTATTTCCTTAAGAGAGATTCTCAGGAATGAGATTAATGGGGGTGAACATTTTTAAGGCTCTTCATTTCCTATATGCTGTATTAAGGATCTGTTATTTATGTAGGGTTCATTTCTTTATGGAGGATTGCTCTACCTGAGAAAATCTACACCCTTTTACAGACTATTATGAAATACGTGCTCTAAGGACAAGACATTTTAATCTTCAGAGAGTAGACGGGGTTGCTGAGAAGTGAGAGACCTGAACTCTTCTCCTGTTACAACTTACTTTCCCTGTGACCTGTAGCAATTCACTGTACTATTTTGTTAAAAAAACTGCCTCAAGGCTTTACATAGTAAAAAAGAACAGGAAGGTTATACTCACATTCTCTCAAAGATTGAACAGTGTGCTATAAAATTCAAGCAGACAAAACGAGATATAAAATGCAGAGTTGAATCCAACACACAAGAGCAAATAAGTGACCATATACTTTCATGGGTGACATTGTGAAGGATTACATTGAACATATCTGCAGATGTTTCCAGAAATTGAAGTATCTTGTTGCCTTTCATAAGCAGGCTTTTTTTTTTCTTTATACTCCTAAAGTTTTTCAGTTTAACAAAGCAAATTCACTTTATAAAGTTAATATTGTTCCACAATTATTTTTTATGTAACTTTTATTTTTACAGGTTATTTCCTATTTCTTTCTCAAATATCCATATAGGAAATGGTTTAGTTATTTTTTTTAAGTCAGCAACTGGATATCTTCTGAAATCAGGTTGATATGGTGGAAGTTGAAAGGAACCAATGTGAAATCAACCATCTTTTGCAGTTTTAGGGTTTGTAAAAAGTTTTGGTAATTTATAATCAACCTTTTTTTCTACAAACACCTATGAGCACTTTGCATGTGACCAGCACTATTAGACAGTAAAGATTCAGAAAACAACAAGATAGTCTGTCTTTAAAGGATTCATGGCATAATGAGAGAGAAAAACACATATACAAATGATTACAGTTCCATAGATAAGCACTACTCAACTTGAGAAGATGTTTAGGCTAGAGTAAAACGTGGTCAGGTCTGGATAAACTTCTCAGAGGAGGCAAGTTTGGAATAGACAAAAAAAAAAAGAATAAGTCTTCACAGCCATGAAAAGAGGAAACAGTAAAACAGAGGGAATAGTATGTTGCATTAAAGGAATACAGAATGGCCGGGCTTGGTAGCTCAACCTGTAATGCAATCCCAGCACTTTGGGAGGCCGAGGTGAGTGGATTGCCTGAACCTGAGAGTTCGAGACCCTCCCGGGAAACTTGGAGAGACCTCATCTCTACAATAAATCAAAAATTAGCCGGGCGTGGTAGTGCACGCCTGTAATTCCAGTTACTTGGAAGGCTGAGGCAGAAGGATCACCAGAGCCCAGCGGGTCGAGGCTGCGGTGGCTGGGAGTGAAAGAAGTTCGGTGCCAGTAATGACTCCACACCCGGCCAGGACCAAGAGATTTATTAAAGTGGCGG
>NW_007248055.1:414521-490347 GCF_000164805.1 Carlito syrichta
GAAGGCTGAGGCGGAAGGATCACCAGAGCCCAGCAGGTTGAGGCTGCAGTGGCCGGGAGCAGCCACTGCACTCCAGTTTGGGCGACAGAGTGAGACTCCAACTCAAAACAAAACAAACAAAACAAAACAAAAATCAACCTTAGTAAAATATGTCTTCAATGAATTTTGATTGCAACCAGGCTAATTTGCCAAAAAACATAGAAAACTGTGAGAGCCGTTGTTATAGCTATTGGTAAAACTTTAGGAATTGCTGCATTTAACTAGAGAATATTTATTTACAGTTTAAATTAAAAATGTATAGTATATAATTACACATGCTTAAGTTTACTCTTTCATTCTATTATATTAATCATAATGGAGATTACAGAATGTTTAAATCAAATTTTCTGCCCATGAGCACAAACTCTGGGACCAATTAGACCTTTAAGAAAAGGGATAAGTAAATTCAATGAATATGAAATATCTTCATAAACAGTTTGCATTGTCTTCACCTCTTCACCTAGTACCTGGAAGGATAAAGAGTAAAGAATGTGTGTGTGTGTGTGTGTGTGTGTGTGTGTGTGTGTGTGTATGCTTTCTGCAAATTCCAAAATCTATCACTAACCATTTGTACTTCCCATCTTTGCTAATCATCAGATACACAGCTGTCGCTGGGTTTAAAGCAGGGGAGAAATATGAGTACTTAGTGTCATCAGAGGAATTTCTGAATCAGCTGTAAACCTTAGCTTAGATCTACACGACTTTGCCATAAGACCCCTGAAGTCAGAATACGTCATACTTCCCCAAAAGGATATGATTCCTGTAAGAGTAATACAAAAATATTATTTTTCAGCGTACTTACGGTAGCCACATTTTTTACAGCCTGCTCTGACACTGTCCTTATTGCAACCTGTAATACAATTGGATAACATTTTAGGAAATACATAAATAAGTAAAAAGCTAAAAACTTTATCACATGAAAATGCGAAGAAAACCATTTGTTGTGGATTTTCTAAAAAAAAGTCCTGACCCAGCTTAGTGACACTACTCAATTATTATGATTCTTAGAAATCAATGGGAAGGTCAACTTACTCAAATTATTTGACAAATACTTCAATAACATATTTTTTCTAATTCAATAGAATAGAATAACAGTCAACAACATAAACATTCCACGAATTCCACACTGAGGAATAAATTCCAGGACATGTTGGCTTGCCACTCAAATGTAAAATAAATTACAAGCTACATACGTGAACATTAAACTTAACAATTGTTTTTCTGTTTTACAATAGAAGAAAAAATTCTAATTGTCTTAAAGAAATTGGTGAAATTCCAGAAAATTCACTTTAATTGCTAGATATTACAAGAAGTATCTAAATTCAACACTCAAATTTTAACAAGAGAAAACAAACTATTCATAAACCCATTTTTTTTTTTTGAGTTGGAGTCTCACTCTGTCGCCCAAACTGGAGTGCAGTGGCAGCTCCTGGTCACCGCAGCCTTGCCTGCTGGGCTCCAGCGATCCTTCCGCCTCAGCCTTCCAAGGAGCTGGAACTACAGGTACGCGCTACCATGCCCGGTTCATTTTGATTTATTGTAGAGATGAGGTCTCGCCAAGTTGCCCAGGCGTGTCTTGAACCTGCGGGCTCAGGCAATCCACTCACCTCAGCCTCCCGAAGACACGGGATTACAGGCTGAGCCACCGAGCCCGGCCCATATACCCATTTTTAATGAATGATTACAAATATTTACTCTATCCTTGTGTAATTAGTAGTACATGCAGGCAATGTTAAAGATATAGATTTCAGAGATAAACTAAAGCTATTTTTTACTGCAATACAATATATCCATATTAACTATTTTTATGCGTCAATTCAGTGACATTAAGAACATTCACAATAGTATACAATCATTACCACTATTCATTTCTAAAACTTTTCATCATCCCAAACAGCAACTATACTCATTAAACAACTGCCCAGTCCCTCTTCTCTCCAGTCCCTGGTCATCTCTATTCTACTTTCTGTCTCTGTGAACTTGCCTGCTGTAGATACATACATAGGAAAATCATACAGTATTTTTCTTTTTGGGTCTAGCTTATTTTACTCAGTAGAATATTTTCAAGGTTCATCTATACCGTAGCATGTATTAGAATTTTATTCCCTTTTACAGCTAAATAATATTCCATTGTATGTATATATAGTTAAAGCTAGTTTTATGCTCCAATAGTGGCTTCAATCACCTAATGAGAGGCCCAGGACAATATTATTCCATTTTTTAGTAAAGGGCATCTAACTCCTAAACACTTGAAATGGAGCTATAACCCCAACTTAACACTTTGTACTTGGATGTCCCCCCTGAGGGGACACTGTAACCCTAGCAAACCACTCAGATGTCCCCTCTCAGGGGATATGAAGAGATTGCTGGTGATTACACAGGACAAACTTATGCCAGTGCAAATTTTTCGAAAATGTATATTTCCTTCAAGTTTTCCATTCAAATTGCCTGAAAAAAGCAATAAAGAGATGGCATATATACTAAGACATACATTTAAAAAAAATCAGTTGGAGTTACATAGAACGACAATGTGCAAACTGATTTCACAGTGGTGCACAGACTGGACAGCAAATTACATATTATTAATCTGGGAGGAAGAAAATGAGATTGCCTTGTCTGCTTGAATAGAAAAACACCAGATGGAAATGTCAAATTACTACTGCACAACATGTATCAATGAACCTGCAATGCATGTTGGTGACTGTTTCACATGTTACTGCACATCATAAAAATATAAGATATAAAATTTAGATTTTGTCATAAATAAGTTCCTCAAATTCCAAAGTTCCATTATAAGCCAAATATCATTGCTATAAAATAACTGGTTCTAATGTCATACTACTCAATATGAAGCGATTCATTTTTCACTGTTTTGTTAAAGAGTGCATTCAAGTTGCTTGTAGCTGATCCACGAGATGTCTCCAAGTATAAAGCGTTAGTAATATATTACAATGCACATAGTGCAAATATAAAACAGTGCTAATTTTAAAAGAAGTATAATTTAAAAACTAATTCTTTAATGTTATGAAGTAAAAACATGAGTTTTTTCCTCCATTCTAATATTGCTTTAAAATGTACACTATTGCTGACTATACACACACACACACACACACATTATCAAGGGGCCAGATGAGGTGGCTCATGCCTGTAATTCCAGCACTTTGAGAAGCTAAGGTGGGATGATTACTTAAGGCCAGGAGTTCAAGACCAGCCTAGGCAACATAGCAAGAACCCCATCTCCACGAAAGCAAACAAACAACAACAAAAAGCTCTACAAAATTAGCTGGGCATGGTGGTGCATACTTGCTACTTGGGAGGCTAAGGTGGGAGGACTGCTTAAGCCAGGAATTAGAGGTTACAGTGAGTTATGATTGCACCACTGCACTCCAGCCTGGGAATGGAGCAAGACCTGCCTGTTTTATACATTAAAAAGGGAGGAGGCACAAAAAACCCGGAATTTATTTAAAAATGTATATTTATTCATCCTTACACGTTTAAACTTCAGTCTTCATCAAAGTACTCTTGGTTTGATGCAATACCCCTATCGAGATGCCTTTTCCACTACTTAAAACAGTTTTTGAACTCGTCAATTTTGATGGTTTTTAGTGCTTCTGGCCGTTTTTTATTTTACCTCTTCCACATAGGCAAAACCCTTTCCCTTTGATGACATTTTTCATTGGGGAAACAAACGCACAAAAAAATCGCTCAGGGTAAGATCAAGTGAATAGGGAGGGTGGGCCACAGGGGCGTTATGCTGTTTTTGGTCAAAAACTGCTGAACACTCAGTGTGGTATGGGCAGTTACATTGTCATGGTGGAAGAAACAGTCACCTGTTAGCTACAGCTCAGGACATTTCTTCTGCAAATCATGACACAATCTTCTTACAACTTTCAGATAAAAACTTTGGCTGACAGTTTGATCTGGAGGAACAGATTTCAAGGGGCCTGTCCTTTCTGGGTCATACTGACACACAACACACACACACACATACACACACACACACACACACTGAGTTGTTCTAGTAAAAATATAGTCACTTCTGCTATAATGCTTGTTTTAAAAATGCAAATATTGTTCTAATGTAACTAATACATTAAGGAACAATTTGACCATAATGTGACTTCCACCCAAGAGAAAACATAAGTAACTGCAGAAATTGCATCCAACTGATCTGAGTCTTGCAGTATACAAAACAGGCACACATCTCAAAATATTTCTAGCGACCTCAGTTCACTACATGTGTTGTGAGCAATACCCATCCATAACTGGTGTTAAAACTTTTCATGGATTTCATATCACCATCCTCCTACTGTCACTTCATAACCACTCACAAGCTACAACTCTTCTGATGCCCACTTCCACAGCAAACTCCAGGTCTTTGTGAAGGTAAAGTGTCATATCTACTGTAGTATTTATGTATTTTGTAGCCAATTATCAAGTGTAAAACTGTGCTACTGTTTTTATTAGGCTCTAATCTTTTTTTATGTGCCACTGATGAAGTTTTTGAGTGCTGTGCTCCAATCCCATTGTTTCTCCATAGACTCTATGGTTTTTACTGCACAGTGTTAAACACATATGGTACATGTAGCAGAGTTGACTGTGGAATAAAATTGGGTTAATAATATAATCTGCAGCTCTTTCATTATGAAAACAACTGCAAGTTTAAAAAAAAGAAAGCTTACAGAATCCAGGTCAATGTTAAGTCTGTTTCCATAGAAACTATAGTTGCTAAATAATGCTGAACAAAACTATGCTAACTGCATCATTACTGTTCCTCCAACAGAATAAAAATGTTGTAGTAGATGGGTCTCAAAGTTTTATTTCAGCATGTATTAGAATTGAACTCATTTATGACAAAAGGCACTGATAAAACTCATTATTCAAGTATCTCATATTTTTAGAATGAACAAAATGTGAAACTCTTTCTGGGCGGGTTATCTTTAACAAAGTTGAAACTTACATGAGACGGAAATATAAAAGAACACTAAATGGAACTTTGTATAAGGTTTTCCTCACCAGTCTTTGGTTAAACTAAGATTTCAGCTCCATTAAGTCTTTAATTTTCATGACTGCCTGACCAAGTGACTGCTTCGACCTGAGACTTCGAATCTCAAGGAAATGGCACAACAGATTTGAGACAGTTCATCCGCTACCAGGATCCAGTTTGCAGGGGCATGGATGCCACCCAGGTCTAGGCCTGTGCAGGATCTTGAATATGAGTTTGCTTAGTCCTTTCCATTTTCTGAGCCGCCTTATAAGGCTTCGTTTAGATTCAGTGAGCACCCTGGTATCTTTCCTTTTCTGCTTAAGCTAACTTGCCAATTTCTGTTGCTTGAGTAAGAACCCTGGCTGATACAATGGTCCTTGAAGTTCACGTAAAACTGAACAGAAAGGCTTTATTTTGAGGTCCTTACTCAGCTATCTATTTCCCCATCTCAGCGTCCTGGGCTGTTCTTTGTTCCACTTTTTTCAAGTTTGCTAAGGTTGTTCAGAGTAATATAGCCTGCCCCCTTCAACATTTTTCTTTCCTAATCATAACTTGAAATCGAAGAGCCAGTAAATAAAAATGTATACACTCGACTACAAAAAAACCTGAATGAAAAAAATCATCATAAGCAAACTCAAAAGACACATGAAAACTTGGGGAAAAGTATTTGCCACTCATAGGACCAACAAAGGGCAATTTTCCCTGCTGTATAAAACCCAGCAAATCATTAAGAAAAAGACCAATAACCAACAGGAAAAAAAAAATAGGGAGAGTATCTGAACAGAAAGTTCACAGGAAAGGAACCAGAAAGAACTATGGAATATACGAAGACACACTCAGTCTTATTTATAAGTGAAATGAAAAACTAAAAACTAACCTGGGATTCCATTTTCACTTATGAGAGTAAGAAAGATTAAAAAGGTTGCCCCACACCTTTAAAAGAAAAATATTTAAAAAAGAAAAAAAAGGTTGAAGAGGATGTGGGGAAACAGACTTCCACACATTGATGGGAGACTCATAAATTAGTACTATCTCTAAGGAAAGTAAACTGAAAGTCAAATCTGCCAGAACTCCTTTGCTACAGCAATTCCACACCTGGAAATTCTCCCAATCTACCTGCACAAATGCGTCTTGACTTGTATACAAAGTTACTCACTGTAGTATTGTTTGTAATAGCAAAAAAGTGGAAACAATGTGAACATCTGTCAATAAGGAACCATTTAAATAACTTACAGTATGAAAGAATGAAGATGGTCTTCATTTAATGGTATGTTATAATCTCTAAAATATATTGTAAAAAGAAAAACGCAGGCAAGGTACAGAACAGTGATTATGGTATGGTGCCAATTGTATAAAAGAAAGGAGATATTATACTTATTTCTGTAATGACATGTAAAGGTTACTCTTGCGGAAAGAAAACCAAGACTACAAGGAGAGCAGGGTGAGTGAGAGGAATGTCACTATATATCTTTTGGTACCTTTAAAATGTGAAATTTTAATGAAATTTTAATTGCCTTTTCAAAAACCAATCCAGAAAACCTCCCTCAAACAAACAAAACCCAACATTAAGAAAAATAACTGTCATGTAAATATTATCTGACAAAAGGCAAAGACTGCATTTCTAAATTTTTCAGAGAAGCTACACTGTAGATTTGCAACGAAATTGTATCAACTGATGATGTCAGAAACAAACTTTGCAGGTCTTCTTTTATTATATATGTTCAATATTAAGGACTTACTCTGAATCTAGTATTCTGTTTAAACAACCTGGGTAGTAGGAGAGGGCACAAATAATTGGTCTGTTTCTTTATCTTCTAATAATTTAAAAGTAGTCACATAATTTTGTATACAACTCAGTGCTTAGCATGATGAAAGGTGCTAGAAAGTGTTCAACAGATACTTATTGCTTTGAGGTTATAAGTTTAAGAAAATGCTCATGTGTCACTTAACAACAGGAATACGTTCTGAAAAATGTGTTGTTAGGTGATTTTGTCCTTGTGGGAACATCATAGAGTATACTTACACCAACCAAAATGGTATAACTAACTACACACCTAGGTTATGTTATAGCCTATTGCTCTTAGGTTACAAACCTGTACAGCATGTTACTGGGCTGAACAGTGTAAGGAAACAATAACACAAAGGCAAGGGTCTGTGAGAAGGTACAGTAAAAGTACAGTATTATATGATTTTATGGAACCACCATCATATATGTGGTTCACTGTTGATCGAAACATCGTTTTGTGGTGTGTGACTATGCTTCAGAAGTTGGGAGTCATCAACTTCTGCAGATCCCCATTGCCAGCTAGAAATAGTGCTTGCTGTTTCATTTGTCCATCTGAGGCATGGCAGGCATTAGAAGAAATGGAATAAAACTAAGAGAAGAGAAAGATAATAGAATTCAAAATAATGGCTGCTGAGCATGGAAGGGAGGACACAACAGTGGTACAAGGGAACTTTCTGAGGAGATGGAAATATTCAAAATCTTTGGGATACACACACACATCAAAATTCTTCAAGGTGTACATTTGTGATTTGTACACTTTTTCAAACATGTAATTATATCTTAGTAAAGCAGTTAGCACAAAAGAAAAACAAATTTCAGTTAATGGTAGGGCAAAGAAGGAAGAGAACAAGAAGACCAACCGAAGGACTAAAATAAAAGGAATGAGAAAAAGTGAAAGTAGGAGATGGAGAGTCCTTAACAATTGCCTCAGGTTGTTCCGTGGTCCCCAAAGAATGGTAATACATCATATTTGTCCGAAATTTATTCCCTTGAAATTTCACATCACCTATGTTTCTAAAGTCAACAATTTAGTCACTGGGAACTTTAACAGTGATGCTTGGAACTTACTATTATATTTTTCTTATTGCCTATTTTGGATTTTGGGAAAGTCTGCCAATATTTTAAAAAATATTTCCACAATCACCTAAATGTAAACATACAGCTTAAGTAACTAGGTTTTTTGCTTCTTTTTTTGAGTTGGAGTCTCACTCTGTCACCCAGACTGGAGTGCAGTGGCATGCTCCCGGCCACTGCAGCCTTGACCTGCTGGGCTCCAGCGATTCTTCCACTCCAATCTTCCAAGTAGCGGAAACTACAGGCGCGTGTTACCACGCCTGGCTAATTTTTTTGATTTATTGTAGAGACAAGGTCTCGCCAAGTTGCCCAGGCGGGTCTCGAACCCGCAGGCTCAGGCAATCCACTTGCCTCAACCTCCCAAAGTGCTGAGATTTTAAATTTTTTAAAAAATTTTTTTATTTTTGAGTTGGAGTCTCACTCTGTCACCCAGACTGGAGTGCAGTGGCCGCTCCCGGCCACCGCAGCCTCGAGAGCTGGGCTCCGGCGATCCTTCCGCCTCAGCCTTCCGAGTAGCCAGAATTATAGGCATGTGCTACCACGCCCGGCTGATTTTTTGATTTACTATAGAGATGAGGTCTCACCAAGTTGCCCAGGCGGGTCTTGAACCCGCGCGAGCTCAGGCAATCCACTCACCTCAGCCTCCCAAAGGCGCGGGATTACAGTTGCCCAGGTGGCGTGCGGGCTCAGGCAATCCACTCACCTCGGCCTCCCAAAGCGCTGGGATTACAGGCTGAGCCACTGAGCCCAGCCAGTGCTGAGATTGCAGGCTGAGCAACCGAGCCTGGCCTAAGTTTTTTTTTTTTATTAAGTAATTAAAAGTTGCAATTACTTCTGTTACAGGATCAATTCTTTTCATTTTTAATTGAATTAGATTCAATTAGATTAGATTCTTTTTCTGTTTTGTAACACATTTTACATTTGGTTACTCCATTATGCTTTTAGTTATCATAATGTGGGGATCCTTAAAGACAACTTCAATTTCTTCTGCTTTTACAATTCAAATTGCAGCTATACTTTATACCACCAAGGTGGTAATATCTATCTATAGACATCTGCCTATATGCTCTGTTGAAATTGATGCAAAGTAAAATTTTTTAAGTATTTAAGCTTTTCTACTGATTTATGTTAAGAATTTATAGGCATACTCCTTTCTTTGGGATCTTAAATATTGTAGCAAAGGCAAAGTAGGAAAAAAAAACCAGGAGAAATAAGAATATTTTTGTGAATTAAAAAAATAGGCTAAATTAGTTTCTTGATGTAAATATTTTGAAAGAGCAAATGCCCTAATATTCAGTTAAAAGTGTCTTCAGAATAATTTCACCCCAAAAGGAGAAATAACAGTAAATCAATCAGAGCCGTTTCAACTACTGCTATGTAAAAGCAAACATTTAAGTAAATGCATAAAACTCTTGTCTACGGGTTTCACAAATTACAAATAATCTATGAAGAAGAAAAGTAATAAGTATTACCTATTTAAGAAGAGACAGCAAAATTTATTATCTAATGAAACAGAATCAAGATTGTTGTTTAGGCAGTTTAGTACTAGAGTCTCAGCAGCTATTCTAGTAATGAATCATCTAAATATTTATTATCTACCTATTAGGTATAACTTTGAACTGGATGTTAGAGAAGCTATAAAGACGAGTAAAGTAAGATCCCTGCACTAAAGGAAGCTACATTATACCGGGCCATCCAGGAAAATGCACTCACACCTGTAATACATGATAAAACGCACCAGACTTCATAAAAGACATGGAGCTCTATTAATCAGCTCAAAGACGTGGCAGGAAAGACTTTCAGTTGAGCAATGGAGAAAGCTTCTCATAGGGACAATATATGAGGGCCAGTAATAATCAAGTGACATGGATAGGAAAGTGCAGGAGAGATTCACAGAATAGTTGGCCAAGTCAGATGTTTGCAGGATTGTAGAAAGCATGAGGGGAGTGGTGGAAGAAAAGGGTAGAAAGAGTGATTTGGTCAAGCTCAGGGATGTGACCTTCATTCTTGCAGAGATGGGGAACTTTGGCATTGTGACACCTTGGAAGCTTAAGAAACCTTAGCTACGACTCCTCTAGTGAGGAGACACAAAAACTGGTCCTCAGAAAGGTTAAATGGCTTGAAGAAAATACCAAAATTCACAGATAGGAGTCAAGAACTAAGTTCCTGCCTCCTGGGAATGACAGGATCTGACACATTACTTAGGAAAATTATTTTTTGGCAACAATGTTCAGTAGGACTAGAGAGAAAAGAAATTACCTACAGTTTAGTTTGCAGTGAAAAGAAATGGGATGTAGTAGAGTTTAGAATTCTTCTATTACTGAGATGCTACTGTGAGGTGTTTTAAGAATGTTATTCACTTGAATATGCCACAGTCTAAAATGTTAACTTGGTCGCAGGAAAAATCCCCTACCTTGGCTATAGAACTTCTCTGAAGGAGACACCACAAAAACAGAGCTTTTGTGTCAACCACATTAGTAATATCTATTGCCACTTGTACCAGTTCAACTCTTCATGGAGAAGGGAGAATCACTGACATGAATGTCTGTGCTAATTCCAACAACTGTGAAGGGGAAAGCAATTTTTCAAAGAGAGTAAATTTCACTGAAACCTGTGTTCAAAAGTCATTTCTATAACAATAGAGTAAAACTTTCCCAAGAGTCTACATTTCATTGTGTTACCTACATAATGGTGAAAGCTTACACACAATGCTATGGAAAAACAGCTGAAGCACATGACCATAAAACAGACAAGGCTGCTTTTCATGTGTGGTTTGTGGAAAGCAGCCTTGTTACTTTACAGTCATACCCTGTAACAATCACTAGCCTAGCCACCCCAAGAAGTGCCAAGCTGAATGCATTACACTTAAAATAAAAGAGAATAACATAATCTTTATCCTTCTTGACAATCACCTTCAAAGGTTTAGATTAGCCCTATTTTCCTTTAATACACTGTGTGGATCGATCATCCAAGAAATTACCTAACATTTTCTGTATCTATATTTTCTAATGACACTTGTATTGTACTTTTATAGCGCTGTCAAGTCTATTATATCAATTTTTTCTGGGTTTAAACAGTTTATCTATATCTTTCCACATATTTTAATGGCACAGTTTAGATTATTATATTTTGAACCATTATTTTGAGTTGAAAAAAGGAGAACATATCTATAAGATTGTCTAAGTTTGAGGGAATTTCAATAAGGACTTTAAAGTATTACTTTTGTCCTCTTTTTTTTCTTTATCCTTTTTTGAGGGTTCCTTTTATTAAAGCAGTACCAAAGTTTTATGAGGGCACAGACTATATCATTGTGTCCCCCAGAATGCCCATACCTCATAGGTGCTCAAAAAGTTTGCTCAAGTAATACAATGAGCAGTGATAATATGTTAACTTTGGACGTAGCTGTATGATGCAAAGATCACCAGGGCAGGTGTAGCCTAGCAGAATGCCTAGGCAATCTCCTGTGGAAGCTTGTTTTTCTCTGCTGGCTTCCTAGATGTTTATATTCCATAGCCTTCAGCCACAGACCTTGTCCTTCACACTCTACGCACTTTCCCTGAACAAAGTCATCCATCTACTCCCAAGGCTTTGACTCCTGTTGTGTATGTGTATAACACCCAAATTGTCTTTGACTCTGACTTCCTTCCTAAGCTACAAATTATATCTCTTACCATCTACTAGACATTTCCATCACAATGTCTGACTAACCTGGACACAAGCTCAAAATTGGAAGTCATCGCCATCCCCCTGACCCCTTTCCTTGTGAGGTGTTGCCTCTGTTGGTAAATAGCCCCACACAATTGCCCAACAGTGAAACCCATGTAAACTCATTTACTCTTTTGGCTACCCACATTGAATCAATCACCAATTCCTAGTAATTCTACCATCAAAAATATATTTCCAACCTATCTGCTTTTCTCCTTACCTACTAAGACCACACACCTTAGTTAGGCTTATCATAACTCACCAGAACTATTCTTAACTAGAGACTTTGCCTCAAACTAGCGTCCTTCCAAACTACCATACAGTCAAATAATCTTTCCAAAAGGTGAATCTGCTTAACAACCTTAAATGACTTCCTACCATCATCAGGATAATGCCAAACTCTTTGTCATGGCTTACGAGATCCTTAAGAGCTAGAAGCTTCCTTGTAAGATATACTTACAGCATGGCAAAATGAATATACGCAGAGTCTAGAGGAGCCAGACGGACCTGTCACTTACTAGCTGTCTCATAAAAGGCAAGTTACTTGATTTCTCTGTCCCTCAGTTTCCTCAACTGTAAAAGGGGAATATTAATACCAATTTCACAATTGGTTGTGAAGGTTAAATGCGATAAAATACAATGTTTGACACAGTATCCGACACATTTGACACACAGTGTTTAGTAATCACGAGCTACAGTTATTATCTAATTTCTCACTTCTCTCCCATGCGTTCTGGATTTCATCCATAGCAAACATCTTTCATTTCCTCTCCTCACTTATTTGTTATTTTACATATCCAGTCCCTCTAACTACAATCTCCCCTCCCTCTTCTTCACCCTCTCACAATTTTTTAGGTCTCCTCCTAAATGCCACATCCTCTGGAAAGTTCGTATGGCCCCTTCTGTACCCTCTTTGTTGCTCTTACTATGTGCTTCCCAAGATCTCGTATTTTTCTTGTGATAGCACTCGTCCTACTTTCTATAAAATTTTTTCTCTTCACTGCTAAATTCTAAGTGCTGTGTGAAGAGCGACCGTGTCTATCTTGTTCACCGCTGTGTTCCCAATGCCTACTACAGTGCCTGACACACAGCAAGCACTTAATAAAGAGTATATAACTCCTCCCTTGGAGGTCCAGAGATGCTTCCCCCTCAAACTGCAGTTGGTAGAAAAGGATAGCTTCCCTCTAACCTGTAGAATAAGGTGCAGAAAAGACTGGCTGGCACAGGATTTGGTCACATAACCCGCAGGGCAGGTTTAAACACAGTTAGGACTTCTGAACCATAGTAGTTCTCAGGATCTTTTTTATACTAAAGCGCATTGTGAATTTTCCAAGTGGGGGGAGGAGATGTAGACTTCTCAAAATACCTCCTGCCACCACTTTTCCGCAAAACGCAAGGGGGCAAAGCCATTTAAGAGGAGGCTGTCCTCTACTCGGACTTCAGGTAGGCTGGTAGTTGTGGACGAGGAAATCTAAGTACTTATGCCTCGGGGTACACCGTTTTTAGGCCAGTAATCTCTGGATGCAGAATCTGAGTGCCAGGAGGAACCCTATAAATAATTTAACAAAGCACTTTCTTTGACGGATAAGGAAACTGAGACCCAGAAGGGCAAGGAGACTGGTCTCCGGCCGCGCAGCAGCGACTTACAACAGGAAAGGCGTGGAGCCTCGAGATGCCCATCTAGTCCCAGCGACTCCCAGTACAAACAACGCCTCTGGCCACCTGGGTCTGCCAAGTGCTCCCACTTCAAATTTTATTTCTAAGCCACACCAGAGTTCGGGTCGGTTTTTCTCCCCAGGGCCTACAGTTGTGCCCCTCACTCCTCTCTCCCTTCCACAATACACTTTGCTTATCATCACCGGCAGTTGGGGCTTGGCTGTAGGGGGAATGGCTTTTCGTTTTTTGTTTTTTTTCCTCTTTCCTCCAGAGTTTACTTTTGGATGTAAACTTTTTTCATGCAAGCCCCACCCCCCAAATAAAACCCTGCTAATTTTAAGGCCTCCACCTAAATCCACATAGGCGCTGCTTCCCTCCCCCACGGGACCCTAACCCACCCCACCCGGCCCGCTCCCTTCCGAGCTCGGACGCAGGGGCCCTGCTGCTGGTCTTCACCTGGGACTGCCATGCCGGTGGGAAGAGGGGTCGTTGGAGCTTTCCGCTTTCGAGAACGCGTTTGCTTTCTAGTTGGCGGCCAAAATAAGGAACAGCCAAAGCGGCCTTCTCTGTTCGACCGGCGCCGCAGCACGTTCGCTACAGTCGGGGAAGGCCCTGTAACCCTCTAGCGGCCACAGAACCAGCAGAGGCGGATGCAGTTTCTGGCCGAGTCGTATTACGGGCTACACACGGTCCGAACCATTATTGCCAGCTTGGGGGGGGAGGGAGTGCGACCTGCATACGAGACGAGTGAAGTAAACACACAGACACGTACGGATTGCCTCTTTTAATGTTATAACACAAATTGCATTCGGTTATAGAAGGTTTAGCATCTTTTCTCGTTCCCTGGAGTACATTGGCACCCCCCTTCTCAGGGTTAGCGGTGTTCGGGTCCGGGAGCAGCATGGCGGCGTCCGTGAGAGGCTAGCTTTGGGCAAAGGTAGTGTTTGGTGTCGCTTCCTTGCGTGGTCTTGATCAACGGACGCTTTCCTGGACCACCCGACTTAAGGAAAAGTGTACTGGTAGGCGGACTTTAGTGACCGACCGTCCGCTTGTATCCCCGACAAGGATCAGGGGCCTGGGCACTGACCAGGATGAGCAACATCTACATCCAGGAGCCTCCCACGAATGGGAAGGTGAGAGCCTCACCTAGGGAATCTGAGGTCCCCAAAGTGAGATCTCCCCGATTAAGGGGGTGGGGGTTAAGAAATCTTAGGGTAGTACGAGACCACAAGAACTGATGTTCTTACCCTTGCCCGAGGACAGTGTTGCATCAGAGGTATTGAAGTTGACACTTCTCAGCATTTACCTGAAAAAGTTCCCAAGTGGAGATTTCTCTACCAGCTTTCCGGCCCTGTTTCTAGCCTTAACCCAACTCATGCAGGCGTTTAAGGATCTTAGGTTTCTAAGAGCATAATTTTGAGATTGACATATGTTTTGCTTAACTTGGAGACCGTTCATTCTCCATTTCTTCTACAATCAATCATTCACTGAATGCCTGCTAGGCACCGGGCACTGTACTAGACGCTGGGGATACAAAGACGAATGGGTAAGGTATAGCTGTGGCCCGAAAGAGCTTATCCTTTACCTTGGGGAAAGGCAAGTAAAGATAAATCTTAGGATATGTCTGGTAGGTGTTTTCCTAGAGTAGGGAACGTATTGCTATGGCAGTACTGTACCTCAGAGTGGGCATCTTGGAAAGTTAGGAAAAACCTCATGGAGGAGGGATCTTTTGAGCTTGTCTTGAAACACGACATGATTGTCATTCAGAGAAAGTGGGAAATGGGAAATGTTACCACATTAGAGTGGGAGAGTGATTCTCTGTTTGGTTTAATGGCCAGTGTATGTCAATTCTTGTCTAAAGCGTTTGTATGCATTATAAGGCGGAGGAGTCAATAATGGGCAGAGTGTCTCCTGAATTTTTGAACTGAGAGACTGTGTATCACATATCAAATATGATGATTCAGCATAGTGGCGAAAACAGTGGGGCTGAAAGTATGTAGTTGAATTAGGATAAACTAAATTTACATGTAATACAATTTTGTTGTGTAACACTATAAATTATACAATCTTGTATTTATTGATATTTGGCAATGTAATATGAACAGGTTGAAAGCAGCAACAAAAATGCTGTAATTCCAAGCACAAATTTTAGTGGACATTTTGGGCAGATCAGTTCTTGCCATTCTTTGTTGTTTGAACTTCTCCTGAGCATTGCAGTTAGGATTGCCATCCCCCCACCCTCTACCCTTACTCCGCATCAGTGTGAAAATCCCAAATTCCTTCTTCCTCATATTTCCATATGTTTCTTGAGGATTATCTCACCCCTAGTTGATAAACACTGGTAGAGACTGAATAAATTGCTCATCCTGCCAGGTTGGGCTTTCACACTTGCTATTTCACACTTGCTATCTCTCTCTAGTATGCTGTTTTACCCTCGAGTGTTAACCTTAGCAAAGAGCCTTTCTTATTTACTTTCTATGCAATAGTAAACCACAATTATGCCTTGTACCCCAGCATTCTCTGGTCCTCTTAACCTTTTTAGTTTTCCCTTAGTATTTATTATTTATTTTATTGTATCCTTCCCTCTTCCTGCTTGATATATAGCATAAAGAGTTCAACTATGTACTAAATGAATGGATGGGTAAATTAATACTACACCTCTCTTAGCTGTGAGAAGTATTAAGCATCACCAGTCAGAGTTTATACTGTTGCTGGTCAAGGGCAGACTTAGTTGCTTTCCTCTAGAGGAAGATTTCACATGGTTATGTAGATCAAAAGCTTTAACAAGGATACATCCCTGAATTGATTATCCATTCAACAGTTAATCACTGAGCACTGAGCACATGCCAAGCTCTATGCTAGGTTTTAGGAATACAGTGGAAAGAAAAAAATAGTGTTATCCCTATTATCATGGAGTCAGTTAAATGACATATACATTGACCAAATAATCATGCACGTAAATATGTAATTTCAAAATGTGGTGAATATTGTCTTCTGAACAGAAGTGGACTGAAGGAGAGTGTAAGACAAGGCCCAAGTTTTCCTCTGAAAACAATTTGGGACTTTTTCCAATATAAGGCTGACTAAAGACGTTGAAGCTACAAAGTTTTGTACTCTAAACAGCATGGCAGGAATTTTGGTCTGAAAAAGAATTTAAGGCAGATGTAATAAAAAGTCTGCTCAATAAATGTTTAGTGCCTTTATTAAACTTTCAAATAACACATTAGGTACTGAAAGGATACAGAGATATCCAAAATAAATGGGACAAAATTCCTTCTAAGAGCATAGTATCAACTTGGGAAGTAATTGACACACGATACCAGTAGTTGACCCCTAGCTATTGTCCATAAATGTGATTTTGTTGTATTAAGCTATAACTCTAGCCCCTGAAGGTAAGAAACAGAAATGTATTTGACAGAAATTTTCTTGAGCATAATAGGTAAACCTTTGAAGACGATATTTCTACATATTATGATCACTTAATCTAAATTTTATGTTTACGTATTCTTAAGAAAAATGATATTATTGAAGTATTGTCTTATTTGGAAGCTTAAAAAAAGAGAGTTATCAAGTCCTAACAAAGTAGTGATGGTCAAAGGGAATGTATGGCTAAAGGAGGAAGGAACCATATACCTTCTTTATTAATTCAGTAGCTTATTAGCGAAAAGATTAAGAAACCCTGGTAAGCAAGGTAACTCAATAATATATGAATTAGTTTTCCTAGATGTAAGTTGCCTGTGGCCAAAAACCCAATTTTTTAAGAATAATAATGAGGATATTATACATATAATATTATGAAAAATATTAACTATCATTCTTGGAGCACTTGTTGTCAGGTACTGTTCTAACAGTCCATGAATTATAGCTCATTTTGTCCTCACAACCATCCTAGAAGGCATTATTATCCCTGTTTTTAGATAAGAAAATTGAGTCACAGAGATTTTAGATATTCTGCCCAAGGAAATGAAGCTAGTAAATGGAAGTAAATATTTGAATTTGGGCAAATTCAAATGACTCCAGAGCCTGTGGAGAGAGGGATACTGTGCATTAGTTTTTCATTACAGCAGTGGTTTCTAAACTGAGGCAGGGAGTCCTTCCCCCAAGCCTAATAAAATGAAGGCCTTCCCAGGATAGAGAAGGGGCCCTGTTAGTACAGTAAATAATGAAAGAATAATGAAAGAATCCTTCTAGCACCATAAGATAAGAACTCTCTTAGAAGATTCATGTTAGAAAGAAATGTAGCCCCCGATCTGTAGTGTGTATGTATAACTCCGCTGTAACCTTGAGGTGTGAAATACCCAATTAAAATGTATGTTACTCGTATGTAAGCCTTATCAGGGGAACAGAGAAGCTAAAAATGTATAAAAGGCAATGCCCCGCTGCACTTGAGGCTCAGCCTTTGGATGTGAATCCCCTGAGCGAGTGCCAGCACAAATAAACACTGCTTCCTGGCCTTGGTGTCCCGTCTCTCTCATCTCTCTCTGTAAATTCCTGCCACAAAACCAGTGAGTGAATACTTAAGGGGGTGTGTAAAACCACCCATGGGGTGCAGGGGAAAAATCTGTATCTATTTGTATTTATTTTTCCTTTCTCTATTTTAAGTACAATATTTTATATATAAATTCAGTCACTTTTTGTATTATCATGTAATTTTTGTTAATAATTGGCTAAATGAATTTACAAAACATGGTTTCTAGATTTACTAAACTAGCCCTCACAAATTTCATATTGCGATACTATTAATAATATAAACATAAGCAAACCATAAGAAAATGGTAGAGCAGATGCCTCAGAATGAGAAGTCTGTCAAAAAATTAGAAATTGTTATAAAGATCATTTAAAATATGGATTTCTGTTTATTATAACTAGTGGTGAACTTTGTCTTAAATATATACTGTGCCTTGAAATATTTATCAGTAAGAGGTATAAAGCCATTGTGATTTTCAAGACATTTAAAAATTAAGTGTGTAGAATAGGAACACAAACCTCTGTAATTTGAAAGCAACATTATGCTAAATGAAAGAAACCAGGGCCACCCATTGTATGATTCTATTTATATGAAATGTCCAAGAGGCAAACCCATACAGATAGAAAGTGGATTCATAGGGGCAGGAATAGGGTGAAATGGGGGTAATGGGTACAGAGTTTCTTTTTGGGACGATGAAGTGTTCCAGAATTAGATAGTAGAGGTGGTTGTACAACTCTATGAATATACTAAAACCACTGAGTTGTACACCTAAAAGGAAGAAATGTTTGGTATGTGGATTACATCTCGATAAAGCTGTTATGAAAAAGGCTTATTGTGCTGTTAATAAATAAGATTAAATGAAGAATTATCTAAAAATACTATTTTTTTTACATTTTATTTCATTTTATCTATTTTTTTTTTTTTGAGTTGGAGTCTCACTCTGTCACCCAGACTGGAGTGCAGTGGCTGCTCCTGGCCACTGCAGCCTCGACTTGCTAGGCTTCGGTGATCCTTCCGCCTCAGCCTTCCAAGTAGCTGGAATTACAGGCGCGCACTACCGCGCCTGGCTGATTTTTTGATTTATTGTAGAGATGAGGTCTTGCTGCCCAGGCGTGTCTCGAACCCGCGGGCTCAGGCAATCCACTCACCTCAGCCTCCCAAAGGCGCAGGATTACAAAATGTAAAGATGTGGGATACAATTCAGGGTTAGGTATATAAACATTGATCATGCAGGTACCCCTATTAATGAGGTATGCCCCTCCCTGCCCTAGCAGTTTCCTTCAACTGCCAATCCCCGCCCACCAACAGTTTCCCATTACTGCCAACTGCTTTCTTATAGCATTATAATTGTTCAAGATCCTCTTATGCGTGAGAACATTTGGAACTCTGTTCTTTGTTTCTGTGATAAGTCACTGAGTATGATCGACTCCAAATTCATCCAGGTTGCTGCAAAGTCCATATATTTGTCTTTCTTTATGGCTGCATAATATTCCATTGTGTATATATGTACCACATTTTTTTTTTATCCAGTCCAGCTTCGATGGGCAACATGATTGGTTCCACGTTTTTGCTATTGTGAATAGAGCTGCAATAAACATTTGTGTGCAGGTATCTTCTTTGTAAAATAATTTGAGTTCCTCCAGGTATATTCCCAATAGGGGAACACCGTTTTAATGTAATCTTTTAAAATTCTTATTCTGTGACTCTTTCATAACACTAGAGTAAGGTAGTATTACATGAATTTAAACATACATATTTTGGGTATGTGTGCTTTAATCCCCTACTTCCTCTCCCCTTGTCCTTTTTCTTTTTTTCTAATAGGGATGCCCACTTACAAAAATGTTTAGATATCATTGCTTTAGGGTGCAATTAAGAGATGACATGTTTCGTTTTCCGTTAAGAACAATATTTCAAGAATGCAAGGATAATAAGGCAGGACAGGATACTGTTCTTTTAGACCTACTGTACTTTTAGAATGTACATCAGTCCTCGTGGAAAATCAGAAGACGTTGTATAGTATTGTTCCCGATACATTCTGAGGTCAAAGGAGTTATCCATCCTCTCTATTTGTATCCCAAATGTGTACTTCCCAGGAGAATGAGAATCAAGTTGTGTTGGTTTGTCACCTTCCAATGTGAAGTATTTCTTTTGGGCATTGTTTCATGCCAAGGCAATTTAGAAGGCCTTGCTCATGTTCAGTTAATATATACGATTACTTTTGACTGATGCATTATTCTCTGTTCAAATCAATTGTGACCAAGGCAGCCTGGAGATTTCTTTTGAGACATATGGTAGGGCCCTAGAACCTGATGGACTGTTTTTTCAAAATAGTGTGGAATATATGGAGAACTTTGTGGAGACAACATTATGATATGAAAAAGCATAGGTTTTGTAACCAGATAGACTTTGGCCCAAATTTTTCGCTGTGAGAACATAGATAAAATTACTTTATCTGAGTTTCTGTTTTTTCATAAATAAAGTGGGAGTAAGATACCTACCTTGTAGGTGAGGATTAAATGGGATAAAAACTGTAAAGTATCTGGCACAGAAACTAACACATGAAAGGCATTCAGCAAATGAAGTGCAATGGATTGAGAAAATTGCGCATGTTTGCATTTCTAATTCTTTTATATTTCTTTAAATGTTATGGAAACCATTTAACAATCAGCCACAGCATAGATATTTTTACCTCCCCAGTCCCCATGATCATTGAAGAGTGGTTATATGAGAATCATGTAGCCAGTAAAAGTCTAAAAGACAATATTTTCGTCACTGATGTGTAAATTTATGACAGGTTTATCTGAGCTTCTGAAATGGAAATTGAAAGGCAATTTAGCAAAAATGCACTGGACTGGGAAGAATGAGCTAAATATGCCATTCCTGTTTTTCTGTGAACAAGTATTCTGACTCAGGAGCAATTTACAACTTCTCCCAGGCATCCATGAAAGGCAGAGCCTTAGTTGAATGGTTTTAAAGCTTCCTCTAGTTCCAAAAAAAAAAAAGTATATTTGTATAAATTAGTTACAGGAGTTTTGGAAAATAAAAACTGAGACTTAATGTCAATGGTACTGACTTTCCATGAGAACCAGTGTCATGTTTTTAAGTAGTTTCACTACATACTCTTTATTTGCAAGAGCAATCTAAAAGATTGTAATGGTCATAAATTATTAACATTGATCTACTTTGGTATAATCAGGGAGAGAAAAGAAAAAGTGCTACTGAGAAATTGAACTCTAGCTATGCCACAGTGGTCAAATTTCGATCCTAACATTCTTTTTGGTTATTTGTAGTTGTAAATAAGATAGTTATCAGCTGATTCCTATTCTGGGCTTGGTAGAATTCTGGTTGTTTCAAGTTAACTGGTTCCACCAAGGAGTGTCTGCTATTATGAGCTGGTGGAAAGGCTATCAAAGGATTCTGTTTATTATACATGGTGATGTTAAGACATACTATTTTAGTAAGTCACAAACTAGAATTAGATTAAGAATGTTCCTTTGTAAATTAGGAGTAGTTTGATGTGAAATGAGAAGTTAAAGAGCAATTAACCAAGGATAATTGTAAAATTGTTGTATAGTGTCACAATTTAATGGGTTCATTGTTCTTTAATTTCTTAATTTGCTACACCAATTGTACTGGAAGTGGTACAGTGGGAAACTTAATTATAACAAATTTGCTTATTGGTTGTTTTTGCTTTGGTTTTGGTTTTGGTTTTTGGAGACAGGGTCTCACTCTGTCTCCCAGGCTGGAGTGCAAGCAGCATGGCTATAGCTCACTGTGACCTTGAACTCTTGGGCTTAAGTGATCCTCTCACCTCAACTTCTTGAGTAGCTGGAACTACAGACACACACCACCATGCCTGGCTAATTTTTTACAATTTTTAGAAGTGGAGGTTTCATTATACTGCCCAGGCTGGTTTTGAACTCCTGGCCTCACGTGTACCCCTGTCTCAGGCATTATTGTTTTTTAAATGAATGATTTTTTTTTCTTGTGTTGAACAAGGTATACGCTATTCTTTTTTAGTCCTAAACTTTTCCTTCAAATATATTGAAAGATATACAATAAGCTGTAGCAAATATGTGACATTTTGTTGAATATAACAGTTAATTTATTTATTTATTTATTTATTTATTTATTTATTAGTTAGGGTCTCCCACTGTTGTGTAGGCTAAAGTGCAGTGGCATGATTATGGCTCACTGCATCCTCAAATTCCTAGGCTGGTCTCAAACACCTGTACTGAAGTAATGCTCCCACCTTGGCCTCCTAAAGTGCTAGATTACAGGCATGAGCCACCGTGCCAAGCCATGGTATTTCTTTTAAAATTGAAAACGCACTAGTGAGTGCTACAAGTTGAGTAGTCATTCAACTGATTGTCAAGCAAAATGACAATTTAATATAATAATGTGATATTCTTTCTACAGGTTTTATTGAAAACTACAGCTGGAGACATTGACATAGAGTTGTGGTCAAAAGAAGCTCCTAAAGCTTGCAGAAATTTCATCCAGCTTTGTTTGGAAGGTAATTATATCTCTTGAGTTTTATTCTGCAGGATACATTTTTGTTTATTTAAAAATAAACTACAGTGTGTTTTTTACAACATTGAAGCTGAGCATTAAATAGTGGTTATGAGTGATAGGTGTTGCTGTGAGTAATAGATGTTGAGCTGTGTGTCGGGAAGTAGAGAGAAGAGATAAAAACTTTACCCAAAGTAAAAGTATATTTCTTCTTTTCTTTTCCTTTTTTTTTTTGAGTTGGAGTCTCACTCTGTCGCCCAGACTGGAGTGCAGTGGCCGCTCCCGGCCACTGCAGCCTCACCCTGATGGGCTCCCGCCTCAGCCTTCCGAATAGCTGGAACTACAGGCATGCGCTACCACGCCCGGCTGATTTTTGATTGATTGTAGAGATGAGGTCTCGCCAAGTTGCCCAGGTGGGTCTCGAACCCACGGGCTCAGGCCATCCACTCACCTCAGCCTCCCAAAGCACGGGATTACAGGCTGAGCCACCGAGCCCGGCGTGTATATTTTTTCAACAGAGAAATTTATGTCAACACATAAGACTGGCCAGGCGTGGTAGCTCAAGCCTGTAATCTCAGCATTTTGGGAGATTGAGGTGAGAGGATTACGTGAGCCCACGGGTTCAAGACCAGCCTGGGCAACATGGTGAGACCTTGTCTCTACACTAAATTAAAAAATTAGCCGGGTGTGGTAGTGAGCACCTGTAGTTCTGGCTCCTTGGAAGGCTGAAGTGGAAGGATGGCCGGAACCCGGCAGGTTGATGCTGGGATGGCCACGAGCATGCCACTGCATTCCAGTGGGTGAAAGAGTGAGACTCCAACTCAAAAAAAAAAAAACAACCAACAAGACTTTGATCGTCCTTGGTCCTCTTTGCTATCTTCCACTTCTTTTATTCTCTAAGTACAGGTATTCTGTATTGTCTTCACTCTCGAGTTGTTACTTCCATAGAAGACTATCAAATTTAGAACTTAAATTATTTCTTCTCATCTTGGTACTGATGTAACTAGTGGACTTTTCAACTGGAACCTTCCACTGTCCCCTAGAACTATGCTAGCTTCTTCTCTAGTCTTCCTGACTTTCACGCTTATAGCTGTGATTGCCTCTTGCCACATCATGTTTCTCTCTTTCATCTTTTCCCTCTTGTATGTTCATATGGTATTTGAATCCTTGGGCAGCTTGCTTACTACTTATCCAACTTTATTTCTCATTTTTACTAATCACATGGATTTAATCAAACATTAACTTTATTTCGAGAATTTTCTTTCCGTTTCCACTTTCACATATATCCTCATACAGTTCTCTTTTTGTGGTATGCTTTTTCTTCCCTTCTTTACTATTCAAGTCAACCCATTTTTAAATGTTCAAAATTCTCTTTTCTCTACAAAGTGTTCCATCTAGTAATGTTATTATCAATAGCTCTAGTTGTTTTTAGATTTGAGTCATAAAGTGACTTTTAAAAAATGTTGCAGAATTATGCATCCACTTGAGTATTTTTCCCTTCAGAATATTCTCTTAGGGAACTGAACATTCCTACCATTTTTAGAGCTTCTTGCTGGCTTCTAGAATACATTGCACATGGTTTTGAAAATCTCCAGTGGTGGCAAATCATTGTCCTTCTAAGTTAAACCTGATTTTTAGAGACAGTGTTATTCAAGGTATCAGAAACAGTATTTTGGGTCATAAGCAAGATGTAAGAGAGAATCCAAACTACCAAGTAGTATGGTATATCAAGAGCTCTCTAAATAGGTAGTTAGACAAAAAGAGAATTACCAGGGAAAGATGTAAGGACTAAAAAATACCACCACGCCCACCACCATGACCAAAAAAAAAAAAAAAAAAAAACACCTGCCAAAAAAAAAAGAAAAAGAAAAAAGAGAGAAAGGCCATCTGCAATGACAATTATTAATAATTGTTTTGGCAGGCAGGAAGGAAATAGAATCAGACAGGTAGTTCAGTTAGAGAGGCCTCAAATATCTGTTATAACAAAGCTGAGAAACACAGGAGAGACAGAAAAGACAGACATTTCTGGTAAGAAGTTTTGAAGAATCAAAAGCTCAAATTTTATAGGAGGAAAGTAAAATTATGAAAACATTAGAAAGAATGAATGGTAAATTGCAATCCATGACCAGGTGAATGGAAGAAACAGAAAACATCTGGACACAATGTGGCATGAAGCAAAAGTGAGATTCTTTAGTTGAGCGACGATGAAACTCATTTATTACAACAAATCATTATTTCTCTGTTTATAAAAATGCAAAGAGAAAGAAAAAAGAATAGAAAAGTAATAAGGAAAATAACCAGAGCAATTCTCTTAATTGAATAGATTAGAGATAGAATTATTACTGAAAAACTTGACATGAAGCCTGAGAAGATTGATTTAAACAAAGAACAAAGATACGCCTAATGAGCTGAGTCAAGGCTTTAAAAATATAATTCAAAGAATCACATTTTAATTATTTGTTTCTATGATTTAAAGGAATCTTAATGTTTCTAAATCTTGTAGCACTCATAGTAATATGCTTTTTAAAAAGCATGTTTTCCAAAATCTAAAGGCAAATGATTGAAAACATGAGGAAATGGGAGCACAGCCTCAGACATGGCCCTCAACTAAAAGGTGTCCACGGTAAGGTTTATAACCTTTACAAAACCAAGAGATCCACAATTATTCAGATTTAATCTTGGATTTAAGGTCTTTGCAGTACTGTTAGGTGGAAATTTTAAATGAGTGGACATTTTTTAAAATGTCAACTTCAAGATTAGGAAAGATACAAGGGAAGGAAAGGGAAGCTTGTTAGCTTTGATTATTTCATTAGTTTCTCTAGTGTGAGGAAGGAATAAAATTTTATGTTTGTCTTATAGACAAGAGAGGAACACAGAGAGAAATAGATAAGAAAAATTTTTGAAAGTAAATACTTTATGCAACTGTTAATCTCTTCACCGCTATTTTATTTCAGTTTCGTCCATGCTTTGTTAGTTATCTTTTATCCTTTAATAATAGTTTACTAATTCTTTAGAAGTGACAAACATAAGCATTTATTAATATGTTGCAAGTTAAAAGAAATTTCTTTACAAGCTAAAATATTTATTAAAAAAAAACCAGAGAGACTACAGTATATAGGGCAGACTGACCACAAAAGGAGATTTAGATAAAGTTATTAATGATACTATTTAAAAAATTAAATGCAAAACAAGATTCTAGAAGAAACACATATAACTGACTTAAAGATGCCAATGGAAATTCCTGTATGCACATCAGCTGGAAATATGAGTAGTTGAAATATTTCATAATATCCATACATTGTAACCAGAAATAAAAACTATAATGACATATACCAGAATCATAGCAGTTAAATAAGAGCTTTGTTTCATATTCAAGATACATTTAAATTTATTTTTCAATAGTGGAGAACATTCAGGAGGATATTATAAACATGCATAATGAAATAATAACATTTACTCAATATTTTTGGAGATATGCGTAAAAATTTAGGAAGAAAATTAAATAAACATTGCAAGCAACAATATTGTTATAGTGTGTTATAAGCTATAAAGACAACTATAAGTGCATAGTTCAACAGCAATTATTAACTAATTTTAAGGAACTAGAAATATCAGATATGGAAAATTTGTGGCAATTAGAAATTCTAGCCATGGTGGAATACAAAATTATGGTCTAGAGATTATAGAAAATTCCCACTCATTTATATATAGTATTGTCATAATTTCATGCATCTTACAAAAATATAACTAGGAAAATCTTAAAATGAAAAGCCAACATCATTGAAGGGCTTAATGGGAAATAGGAAAAACAGAATGGGATAAGTTTAAAATTTGAAAACACAAATCCATGTCCCTTTTCCCTAACAGGTAATATATATGTGGGTTTTCTAGATCTTGCCTCCTAAATAGTTCTTGAATCTGTATCTCAAGATGAGCCATAGTTGTGTTTTGACTCTTAGGATAACAGTTGCTTGTATCTTATCCCCCTTCATTTCATCCCTCGATCCCTCTTTCCCTTTTCTTCTTCCCCCTTTCCAATCTTATCTCTTTCTTATCTCTTCTCCACACTGGGTTTTGAGTGTATTTGAAAAAAGCAAATCCGATCTTGTGCTGAAAAAATGTTAGTTGACTGCTTATTATGGATTGAAAGAAATATTTTCATGATATGATATACTCCGGTGTATATTTTATATTCAAATTTGAATATGAATTTGTAGAATTTGAGTGAAAATATTAGTTCTACTTCACATTTTTGTTGAACCTGAACATTTATAGGTTCCTTTTATGTTATCTTATTAAATCTTCAGATCAACATAAAAATCAACTAGTTATTATTATTATTATTATTATTTTGCCTTCTTCCGATTTTATGGACTGGATACAGTTCTTAGATTACAGATTTTTAAAAAATATGGGCCTTGCAAGTGTAATTAATTATGAGGGTGCCTGCAAGCCTCTGTAAATAGGTACTTTATGAATTATGTTCATAATTATATTAGTACAATGTCTGGCCCACAGCAGGTAATTCATAAATATTTTTCATTGAATGAGTTAGGTTATATTCAATTGCAAGTAATAAAAGACTCAACTCAAAATGATTTAAATAATAAAGCCATTTATCATCCTCCATGACAAAAAACCTGGTGTTCTACAGCTCAATGAATTCTTCAGGGAACCATGCTTTTTCAATCTTTCTGCTTTGTAACCTTCAGCATGTGACTGAATCATGACTACACTCAATAAATGGCCCAGTTGCAACCTACTTTTTGCTGCTTGGTTTTTGTTTGTTTTTCAACAATAATAATAATAATAGCTTTTTGTTTATTCAGCACTTCCTTCAGGATTAGGTATATTCTATACATATATTTTCCTATTTTACTTACCTGACTAATGTAAGCACAAAACTAACTTCAGTGATATAAAATAATTTCTTTCCTTCCACATCTGGGATTAAAAAAAAAAAAACGGAATTGAAACTTCTGTAACATAAAAGTACCATTTTAAAGTTTATAATTCAGTTGCATTTAACTGCATTGTACAACCAATACCTCTGTATAGTTCCAAAACATTTTATCACCCCGAGAGAAAACTCTGTACCCATTAACGAGTCACTCCCTATTCTCCCCTTCCCTACCTAATCCCCTGTCAATCATCAATCTGCTTTTCATCTGTATGGATTTACCTATTCTGAATATTCAAATCCGTGGAGTTATTATTGATAATATGTGCCTTTATGTCTGGCTTCTTTCACTTAGCATGTTTTTGGGGTTCATCCATGTTGTAGCATGTGTCAGTATTTCATTCCTTGTTATGACCTAGTAAAAGTCTATCATATGTCTATAGCACATTTTATTTAACTATCCATCCACTGATGAACATTTAAGTTGTTTCCATCCATTGACTTTTGGAAACAACGCTACTATGAACATGTGTTTGAGTACCTGTTTTAATTCTTTTGGCTATTGATATCTAGAAGTAGAATTCCTGGATTATATGATAGTTCTATGTTTAACTTTTTACACCATTTTATAATCCCACCAGGAGTGTGAGAGAGTTACAACTTCACCGTATCCTCATCAACACTTATTTTAAGGTTTTTTGGAGTAAACCATCCTGGTGGGTGTGAAGTGGTATCTCATTGTGATTTTGATTTGCATTTTCCTAATGACCAGTGATGTTGAACATCTTTTCTTATGCATGTTGGCCATTGTTGCTACTTCTTATAAACTCTTGTTCAGCCAAATCCTAATTCCGGCTCCCTGCCAAATCCTTTGCTTATGCTTTGCCTCATTGAGTTGCCATGCTTCTGTCATACTCAAGGCACCTTCTCTTTCCTCTATGAAGTCTCTCTAATATTTCTAGGTTGCAGACAATAAGTACTATTGTACTATAAGTACTGTGATCATGTATCAGCTCTCTTGTATGTTTATGACTTCCAAATTATATTTTTCTCAATTATATATAAATATAAATCATTTCTTTCAATCATTTAATAAATTGAGAGTCTCACTGGACTCAAATATGTATTATGTTGCTTATTATTAATTTTTTTTGGGAAAGCAGGATTTGTTGAGAGGACAGAAAAGCTCCCAGAGTGAGAGGGGACCAGAGAGGGTTGCCCTGACTATTTGTTTTATGTATTGAAGGTGTATTAAGGAGAGTGCATTAATGGTGCTAGACCTAGAATTAATAAGTAATTTTGATGTATTTGGGTTTATGTGTTAGTTAATTAATTTTCTATGGGGAGAAGAGAAAGAAGTAGGAAATCGGGTGTTCATCTCTACCAGGGTTTCTCAACCTCAGCACTGTTGATATTTTGGGCCCATAATTTTTTGTTATGGGGATTGCCCTTTGCATTATGGGATGTTTAGCAGTGTTCCTGCTCCTCACCTGCTTAGATACCAGTATCCTCCATTTGTAATGAACAAAAGTATTTCCAGACTTTGACAAATTCCCCTGGGCACACAATTATTCTTTCCTCCCTCCAGTTGTGAAACTCTGATCTACACCACCAAAACTCTCTAATTTTTATTTTGAAAACTAACCCAGAATTTAAGAGAATTCTAGGAATGAAAACAAAACAACCATGGTTTTTATAGACATATGTGCTGTTTTGAAAAGCAGATATTTTATAAGTAGGGAAGAAAAGATTTTGGTTTGGGAGCCTGTTTGAACATTTTGAAAAATAAATCTTATGACTCTAGTTATATTAACTCTAATAACTGTAGATACACTTAATTTTAGATATTGATAAGTTTTTTATTTTTTAATTTTTTTTCCTCTTTTTAAAATTTTTTTCCAGGTTATTATGACAACACCATTTTTCATAGAGTTGTACCTGGTTTTATAGTCCAGGGGGGAGATCCTACTGGTACAGGGACTGGTGGAGAGTCTATGTACGGAGCCCCATTCAAAGTAAGACTAAATTATTACTATTATTATTATTATTTTCAAATCAGCTTGGATTGCTTAATCAAAAATGACTATATCCCACAAAAGGAAGAAAAAAATGTCACATTAGTCTACAAAATCAGGCAGGTGTCTGTTACATATTTGGGATTATACAGATATAGAATAACACTTACTCTCTCAGGCATTCTTTCTAAGCTGCTTATTGCAAGCTTTAATGCTAGATTAAGTTCAGATGGAGCTAAGGGCAGTAGTAAAAAATGTGATTCAGAAAAAAGACTACATAGCATATTTTCTGGCGTCTGACTGTATCTAGTCTCTGCAACTTTGTAAAATGTGAAAACATTTTTAGAACATTGCATATGCTATCTTATTTAAAACAGTCTATTTAGACACTGCATGGAATCTGTAGTAGTCTGCTCAGGCTGCTGTAACAAAATGCCACTGTCTGGGTAGCTTACACAACAGGAATTTTTTTTAACAGTTCTGGAAGCTGAGAAGTCCAAAATCAGGCTGTCCACCCATTTCGTTCCTGGTGAGGTCTCTTCCTGGCTTCCAGATGACTGCCTTCTCTGAAGTCCTCACAGGGGAAAAGAGACAGAGCTCTGAGGATACCAACCCTATTGGATTAGGGCCCCATCCTCATGAACTCATTTAACGTTTGTCATCTTTATGATTGATGACTTTTATCACCTCCTCACAGGTCCAAATATACTGATATTGTGGGTTAGAGCTTTAGCATATAAATGTGGGGGGAGACACAATTTGTCCATAGCAGAATTTATTCTAAATGTTACATGGTAGATCTCTGCTGCCCAAAATATATGCCACAGTGGAAAATCACAAGGAGAACAGAAGAAAAAAGCAACATAAAAAAGGCTAGAAAAAGGTGTATTAATCAAGAATAGGTCAGTGATTTCTTAACTGCTAACACAGAAGTAAAAAGAAAAAGAGTTAATGTCATAGTTAAGATTTTAGAACAATAGTGTGTTCAAGTAAAAGCTAAAAGTTGTGTTTATTACTTATCTTATTGTATCAGTATCATGTTCTTTGAATGAATAAACATTGATGGCTTTTAAAATATGGGAGGTTTTGAAAACTTTGTTTTAATGGGATAGTGCCTGGAGTTTCCTTTTATCTTTTACTGAGTCACTGTTTGATTCTTGAAAAAAATACTTGAACTATTTCCTTTAATTTCCAGATGATAATAGCCTTAGAAAATGTGAAATGATTATAAAAAAGTCTCAATGTCACTGTTAGACTATTTTATATTTTACCGAGGTGAGACTTCTCGTGATTTAGAGCTTCTGTCTAGTAGGGAGCATTCTTTTATTTGGTGTAATAGAATAGCTCTTTTTAATAATTCCTTTCTAGCTTGAGAGTTTTGCTTTATATCTTGGGGTAATACAGTTATCTCTTTAAGTTTTTCAATTAGATCAGTTTGAATGTAGTATCTGGTGTTATGATCCATTGTGTTCAGATCCCTTGAGAATTGTTTATTAAGGAAAAATAACTTCCTTTGTGAAAAGCACTGATTACATAACATGGCTACAATATAAGTGAATGGATAAAAATAATTCATTATACAACTTCAGGTCTGAATGGAAAGTCTAAAAGGCTAATGTATTTGTTAAGTAGCCCTATCATGGCAAGACAACTACCTTTGAAAGGCTTGTTCCTGTTATTTTGAAAAATGACAAATAGTGCCTTGCCAGTTCAATGAAGATTCTACTTTACTTTAAGGAGCACAATAAAATCACATAACATAATCATAGTTGATTCCTTGAATTAAAAAATAAGGAGAAAACAATTGTTTCATAACAGTGACATTGGATGAGGAGGAGCAATAGTTGAAGACTGCAATGGTTCAAAGGTGGTTTTATTGGAGAAATAATAGAAGATCTTAAAAGCTTAAATGACTAAGGGATGAGAATAGGCATATGACTTTTAGAAATTCATTCCCCTTTGAGTACACTTCCTTTATGTGTAAGTATGCAGCTTTCCACAAAATGGCTATATTTTTGGCTGAGTATATTTAGAAGATACATGCTAGTGAATTTAAATTTAGTAGCATTGAAAGAATAGTAAATTCTTGAGTATCAGTTAAATAAAACTTCACCATTTTATTATTAGAAGTTATATGAGACCTTCTGGTATATAAGACCTTCTGGTCAACTGAATAACTGAACGTGAAAGGTCGTATAATAGTATGGTCACTAAATATTTTTTATGTTTCAGGATGAATTTCACTCACGGTTGCGCTTTAATCGGAGAGGCCTGGTTGCCATGGCAAATGCTGGTTCTCATGATAATGGCAGTCAGTTTTTCTTTACGCTGGGTCGAGCTGATGAACTTAACAATAAGCACACCATCTTTGGAAAGGTTAGTGTCCGATTATCTTTTTTTTTTTTTTTTTTGAGTTGGAGTCTCACTCTGTCGCCCAGACTGGAGTGCAGTGGCCGCTCCCGGCCACTGCAGCCTCGACCTGCTGGGCTCCGACTATCCTTCCGCCTCAGCCTTCCAAGTAGCTGGAACTACTACGGCTACCACGGCAGGCTAATTTTTTTTTTTTTTTGATCTATTATAGAGATGAGTTCTTGCCAAGTTGCCCAGGTGGGTCTCGAACCCAGGGGCTCAGGCAGTCCACTTACCTCAGCCTCCCAAAGCACGAGATTACAGGCTGAGCCACCAAGCCCGGCTAGTGTCCGATTATTTTAATCTTGTGGTTTGATTTTTGGTTTTGTGTTATTCTTTAGGCTTCTCTGGTACGTTTAATCAGCTTATCTAAGAGCAGCTATCATAAAAATTTTTCCTATTATTTTAAAAAATGATGGTATATGTTCCTTTTATAGAGATCTATGAGGAACCACCTGAATTCTTTTTGTGTGTTTCAAATCAGTCATTACTTATGACTTTCATGTTTTCTTTCTTAAAAATCAAACTATTGATATTAGCTACTATGCCACTCAGCCAATATTGTTTTTGCATTTTTTGGAACGACACTTGGGTAATAACATTTAGTAATTCAAAGTTTATTTTCTTAAAGATGAATTTCCTTAAACTTAAAGCAAAAAGTGGGTTGACATTGAAACTTATTATGGGAAATATTACCATGAATAATACTTATTTAACTCTGCTTACACTTAATGTCATATCAGGAATTATCTTTTCTATATAATTTTCCACAATTTTCTTTACAAAGGGATTCTGAAGGTTTTCCTCTTTCACTCTTGTCCCTCCTCATAAATATATTCCCAAACGTTTTAAGTCTTAGGCATATTAGATATCACTAGTGTATCAGCTCCCTCTGCTGGTTCAGTAAGAATGATTTTCCTATATCCTCGACAAAACTGGATTTTGTGATGACAAAAAGGGAAAAACAAAATTAGTACAACTGGAAAACTGGTGGTATTTTAAAACTGTTGAGAAATACTGATTGAAAGAGATCACACGAAAACCATGAAATACAATATTGTTGCTTAATACTTAACAACAGGGGTTAGCAAGTGGGAAATGGCATATTCTTTTGAGCCACTCCAACACAAGTTGTCTGATGTTCATAGATTCTCCCCCCTCATTATTTTTAAAAAACAAGAGGGTAAAATAAAATGAGATTCAAGTTGCCATTATGTACTTTTTATTTTACAATTGATATTATGTAATTTATACATTAGAGACAATGTATAACTTAGTGATTAGAGAGAACGACCTTCACTTTTGGCTCTTTCTTCTTTGAGCTTCAATTTTCTTATCTGTAGAAGGAGGATAAAGATAGTTCTTACTTTTAGGATGTTTGTGAGGATTAAATGAGATAATATCTGCAAGGCATTTACCACATTGTTATTATGTGCTTACTGTATTGTATTCTGAAGTCTATATTTGTTTATACTGTTAGAATGTAGGAAGTTATTTGGCATTATATTTTTATTTTTAATAAAAACTGATATTAAGCATATATTGGAAATCTTCCAGAAAGCTTATTGAGGGATTGAATTTCATCAGTATGTTCCCCCCTCAAGATAAAGTTGCTTTATTTGCATTTTTTAATATATATACTCTTATGTAATAATATGAAATTTTCTTTTAATTATTTTAAATTATTTTTCTTTAATTATTTTAAATTATTTTCTAAATTTCCCTTTTAATTTGAAGGATGAAAGCAATAATGTGAAATTACACTTTATATCTTTATTTGTTAGGTTACAGGGGATACAATATATAACATGCTGCGACTGACAGAAGTAGACATTGATGACGAAGAAAGACCACGTAATCCACACAAAATAAAAAGTTGTGAGGTAGGAACAAGATTATTATGAGGTTTAGTATATAAATTGTCAGTTAAGAGGAATTGCTTGTTATTAATTAGTATTTTTAAACTATTGATTGAAAGCTTTATACAATATTAGCATCACAACTCAAATTTTATTTCTAATTTATTTAAGCACTTTATTTTTTTGTGTATGAGTCAAGGTCTCTGTCATTCAGGCTGATGTGCAGTGGCATGGCTCACCATTTCCTTGAACTCCTGGGCTCAGATGATCTTTCCTTGTTTGCCTCCCAAGTAGCTGGGACTACAGACACACAACACCATGCCTGGCTAATTTTTTTATTTTTGTAGAGATGAGGTGTCACTATGTTGCCTAGGCTGGTCTCGAACTCCTGTGCTCAATCCTCCCTCCTTGGGCTACCAAAGTGTTGGGATTACAGGCGTGAGTGACCATACCAGCCTAGACATAATTTCTGATTAGGAGTTATTTTTTTCAGTTAAAAGTTCTACATTCAAATATGAAACTTTAGCTTATAATACAATGACTGAAAAGCTTTATTCATAATAGAAAGTTAGAGGAATTATGTTTATTTAACCCAGAGAAGTAACTTCATAGGTAATTTAAGAGTGATCCTTTGGTCGAGCTTGGTGGCCCAGTTTGTAATCCCAGCCACTTTGGAAGAACCGAGGCGAATGGATTGCCTGAACCTGCGGGTTTGAGACCAGCCCGGGCAACTTGGCGAGACCTCATCTCTACCATAAATAAATAAATAATTAGCTGTGCACCTGTAGTTTTGGCTACTTGGAAGGCTGAGGCGGAAGGATTGCCTGAGCCCAGCGGGCCAAGGCTGTGGTGGCTGTAAGCATGCCACTGCACTCCAGCCTGGGTGTCAGAGTGAGACTCCAACTCAAAACAAAAAAAGAGTGATCCTTCATTAAGGAATCAAAGTCCTTAGGGCATTTGATTTGGGGTCAAACACCTGAGTTGGTCATGCTTACTATGTATCATTTAAGCTTTCTTAAATATTTTTCCCTTATGCAAAAAAAAGGATAAAATATTCCTTACTTAATAGCACATGGGATTATTGGGAGAATTTAGTAAGGCCATATAAGTGGAATCACTTTGTGTATTATATATACAAGGAGGCCAGAAAAAAACCAGAATTAATTCATTGAAAAATTGTGTATTCTTACATGTTTAAACTTTAGTCACCTTCAAAGTACTCTCTGTTTGATGCAATACATCTATCAAGACTCATTTTCCACTGCTCAAAACAGTTTTTGAACTTGTCAATTTTGATGTCTTTTAGTGCTTCTGCTGTTTTTCATTTCGTCTCTTCCACATCAGCAAAACGTTTCCTTTTGAGGCCTTTTTCATCCAGGGAAACAAAAAAAAGTTGCTCAGGGCAGGATCGGGTGGATACGGAGGCAGGGACATAGGGGTCTTGTGTTTTTTGATCAAAAACTGCTGACCACTCAGTGTGGTGTGGGCAAGTGCACCCATAAATCTCCCATCATGAAATGGGCAAACACGTTGAAAGAATCACGCCCCCTCCAAAAACAACAATTCGCTGAAGCCAAAGCGGCCTCTCACAACAACACTAGCTGGTACACTGATGCTCATGGGTTCCTAGAATGCTTACCTGGCAGGGGAAGCCTGTGCTACAAGGGACCAGTCCTCCAAAAGATGATTCCGTTTTCTGGGGAGTTACTATGCTAGTAATGTTTATGTGGGGGGAAAATATAGACGTTATGCCCATGCAATTAAATACTGTTGTTTTTGTGGGAAATTTAAAAAATGAAATAATGTATTCAAAGTATTTCTTTTCATAGGTTTTGTTTAATCCTTTTGATGACATCATCCCAAGGGAAATAAAAAAACCGAAAAAAGAGAAACCAGAAGAGGAAGTAAAGAAACTGAAACCCAAAGGCACAAAGTAATTATAGTAGAAGAATTTTTCTTCAACTTGAAAAACAACACTGATTAATTTAGTTTATTTTATTTCCTTTTGTAATAATTGTTTACTGGCAAGAGAAAGGCCGTTTTGAGTCAGGGAGATTTCAGAATTGTGAGAGAGAGAGAGTATGTGTATGTGTGTGTTTTAATGAGTATTTCTTGTATTCACATATAGTATATCTTAAGTTAAAAATGTGTTATCTCAGTTTTCCACATGAAATCTTTGTTAATAAATACATCAATATTTTATGATCCTTATATTAATTGCATAAATGAGCTATTGAGAAACCTTTCTTTTTTGCTTATTTTTAAATTAATATATGCTCACTCAGTACAAGGAATTTGGAAAGTAGAGAAAAGCATAAATATTTTGAATGACTGCATGATTGCATGCCTTATTTAATTTTTTCACTCCTTTTTTGTGCTATTAAATAATCTTATTAAAAATACTTTAAAGTCTAAAGCTGTTTCATTCAGCATTCTAGATTATTTCCTGAAGATAGTTTTCTAAAAAATAGAAATTTAAAAACTCAGGATTTTATGACAATATATTGTTAGTATTGTCTGTTTTATTAAAATAGATTTCACCTTTTTTTTTTTACTGAATTGTAGGATCCTTATTAGTGATTTTATAAAGGTTAGATTCAGGCAATTCTAGGTTTGATCCTGCCAGACCCAGTTAATAAGAAGCAAAGTTTATTCATCTTTCTGAGGTTCAATTGCCTCTTCCTGTAAAATGCTGATTATAAGTATAACACCTGGTTGTTATGAAGATTAAATGAGGAGTATGTGAAAACACCCAATAATGTAGGTGTCAATACATATTATTTTTTCTTGATATAGTACAAAGTAAGTAAGTTAAGTGGCTTTATAAACTGTAAGACATGATCCAGACACTTTGATAAGCACTTGATTCCTTGTGGCAAAATAATTTCTTATATAGTAGTATATTTGATTTTTAAAATTTTTTGATTAATTTATTTTGACTATCTCTGAATGAAAGTTCACTGTCACTATATTTATATACAGTGTTTTATCACTATGATGTATCTTGACAATAAACTCAAGTTGGGGTTTTCTTGTTTTTTGTTTTGTTGAGAGCAGATATGTTAGGGATAATGAGGTGACCATTGCTTACATCCAGATTTTGAAAAAAGATTCTCTTTTCTTGTCAAATCTTGAATTATTTTATTTTATTTTATTTTATTTTGAGTGTGAGTCTCATTCCATTGCCCGGGCTGGAGGGCAGTGGCATACTCACAGCCACCTCAGCATCGACCTGCTGGGTTCTGGCCATCCTTCCGCCTCAGCTTCCGAGTAGCCGGAACTATAGACACGTGTTACCATACCCGGCTAATTTTTTGATTTTTTTTTTTTTCCTCACCAAGTTGCCCGGGCTGGTCTCGAACCCGTGGGCTCAGGCAATCCACTCGCTTCGGCCTCCCAAAGTGCTGGGATTATAGGCTGAGCCACTTAACCTGGGCTTGAATTTTTTTAATATTTATGAGAGAGTTAAGTAACTTATTATCTTACTTGAGAGTTCTTTTTTTTGAAGGATCAAAAGAGAGATAAACTTAGTTTTTTCTCCCTTTGGGCTATTGCAGTTGTTTTTTGCTCATATGTATATATTTTCTTGTCTGACAATTTTGTGTACCTTATTAATTTTAAAATATTGAAACATATTTTGCCAAATGATTAATTGTTTCCCATTTGCCATGCTCAGGGCTATGTATGTATTAATTTTTTGGACATCTGTATTTTACTTCCAGTTTTGATAAATATAAAAAAGCCTAATTATTTCTGTCATGCTTTATTGAGTGCATCTAATGGTAATGCTCAGAATGGATCATTTTGTCATTAGTTTAATATAATGTATGAAACATTGGTGGTCTTAGGTCAAAGCCTTAACATGACACTGAAAATATAGTTACTTAGTATACTTCGCTGAATACTAAATAATATTGTCTTTTTAAAAACAGAATGTATTTCTTCTTGTAAATTCTGTTCCATTGCTTTGAAAATAAATATTCACAAGTTTTGTTTAATGCTTTTCTTTCTTTTCCCCCCTTTTTCTTCTTTTTTTTTTTTTTTTAAATTTACTAGAAATTTTAGTTTACTTTCATTTGGAGAGGAAGCCGAGGAAGAAGAGGAGGAAGTAAATCGAGTTAGTCGGGTAATCTCTAATTTGGCCTTTGTTCTGAATTATAAAAGAGATTAAGGTCTATATCTTACACTTTTTTGTATCTCCTGCTATACCTGACATAGCATATTTTACATGATACACACTCAACAGTGTTCATTTGTGGTCAGTAATATTTGCAACTTCTAAGGTTATTTGTCCTCTTAAACTTTTAGTGTTTAATTTATTTTTAATCTTGGCATTAAAAAAAATCTATTTGAACTAGACTTAAAGTTTTATGAATGGCTCAACTTTATGCTTCAGATTTTAATTGCTACTTGCTTAATTGGTTTGATGAATTATAATGAACATAAGACCAAAACTCTTATGGTATTCATTTTAATGTTATTTATATATGTTTTATTTCATTAGTTTTCATCACAGTCCTTTGAAATGTGTTATCATTATCCTCATTTTACTTATGAATACATTCTGCTATAGATAGGTTATAATTTGTTCAAAGTCATATAGCCAGTAAATAGCTACAGCTGAAAATTTCTGACTATAAAATTCATGTCTTTGGATAATACATTGCCTCCCGGCCTTTTACTCCAACCATTAGCCTTTAAGTATGACTTTTTTTTTTTTTTTTTTTTTTTTTTTTTGAGTTGGAGTCTCACTCTGTCGCCCAGACTGGAGTGCAGTGGCCGCTCCCGGCCACCGCAGCCTCGACCTGCTGGGCTCCGGCGATCCTTCCGCCTCAGCCTTCCGAGTAGCCAGAATTACAGGCATGTGCTACCACGCCCGGCTGATTTTTTGATTTATTGTAGAGATGAGGTCTCGCTGCCCAGGCGGGACTCGAACCCGCGGGCTCAGGCAATTCACTCATCTCAGCCTCCCAAAGGCGCGGGATTACAGGCTGAGCCACCGAGCCCGGCTAAGTATGACTTTTTTCAATATCATGTGTGTCACAATATTCACTGCTGAAACACAGTGTCTTTCCTTTTTTTTTAGAGCAGTGATTCTGGTGTGTATACACCAAAAAAATAATCCTCAGGGATTTTTACTTCCAGAGGTTCTGATGTGCCTTCCTTTTTTGAAAAAATAGGGAATAGTGAGACCCAAAGGATGAGGTTCAAAGTCTTTATTGTAGTCATTAAATCTCTCTAACCTGGCACTGCCTTACTTGCTTAACGTAGTCATCTGTTTCTTACCAACACTAACAATAATATAGACTTAAAAGCACACCATTGTTACTTTTCTTCTATATCCATGCGCTTTCTTTATTCCATGAGCATGATTTTGGTAGGCTAACGTTGGGCACATAGTAAGCACTCTCTTTATACCCTTTGCAATAAAACTGAATTAAAATGGGCATATTTAAGAAATATTTTGGTTACAATTTTTTCTTGCTTTTGACAGTATCCTTGAGTGGTCTGTTTGATACCATAGATTCAGTTACCACCTACCTGTACACCAACATTCTAAACTCTAAAATATAAGGCCAAATATTTCCTTTGCTGTAATCTCTCATTCTGACTTGCTTTAGAAAATATCTCGGCTAGGCTCGGTGGCTCAGCCTGTAATCCCAGCAATCTGGGAGGCCTAGGCGAGTGGATTACCTGAGCCCGTGGGTTTGAGACCAGCCCGGGCAATTTGGTGAGACCGCCTCTCTACAATAAATCAAAAGTCAGCCAGGCGTGGTAGCTTGCGCTTGTAGTTCTGGCTATTTGGAAGGCTGAGGCGGAAGGATCACCGGAGTCCAGCAGGTCGACACTGGGGTGACCCTGAGCATGCCACTGCATTCCAGCCTGGGCCACAGAATGAGATTCCAATTCAAAAAAAGAAAAAGAAAAGAAACGAAAATATCTCTACTTTAGATGTCAAAACTAAATTTATTTTTACACAAAAACCTCCTTTTTCTATTCCAACATCATCAATCACTCTGTCACCATGATATCTCGAGTCATCAATATCTCAGGAATGGCATGTCATTCTTTAGATGTCAGCGCACTAGTCTTGCATTGCTTATGATTCAAATTTGTGCCTCATCAAAATGAAAGATTTACTATATGTCATGATTCTGCAGGTATATTTGTGAATGGACAAAATCATGAATGTTACATTTGGAAATTGCCAGAGTTTCCTTTTATTGATGTTTTCTAAAGATGTCAACTTTCCTTGCATACTCAAGGCTTCCCTACAGTTCTCACACCCGTTCTCCTTTTTGCTGGAGTGTGCTCTGTCCTATATTTGTCTACTTTTTGTTTTTCCTTTAAGATTTAGCTCCACTCTCATTTTCTTGCTACTTCTACCTCCCTTCCCACAAAACTCCCACCAAGGCTAAGCTAGGTGCTTCTTTCCATAGTAATCTGTCTATAGCCATCAAAGCAATTATCATATTGCATTATAATGATTTTATTTCTTGTCTGCTAACTGTGCTAAATATTTATTTTATGTGATCTCTGTAACAACCATGTGATATAGATGTCATTATTCCTATTTTGAAGATTTTAAAAAAGCAATACTGAGTTAAATTACTGTTCAAGATTATGTAATCAGGAGGTGGTAGTATCAGAATTTTTAACTTAGGTTTTTATAGCTATTTAAGTCTCTGATATGATTGTGAATGCTACAGAATCTGTCTCCTTCAAGCCCAAGCCATCTAAAAGGCTGTTGAAAAATATTCACTGATAGCATTGCATTCTGGGGTAGAAAGCAGCCGAGCTCAGTGCAATTGGCCCATTGCCCCTTCGTAACTCCCAATAGGGTCCTGGACAGTAGGTTGACCGGCCATGGAAAGCAAGGGTCGGAGAGAGAAGTTTTTCTGCCCATCTTTTTGTTTAAATAAAATTTTAGGCCTGAAATAAGTTTTGTTCACAGTTACTTTGAGATTTACTTCACAAGGAAATTACCTTGAATTTTCTCTATTTGTAACAGCAGCATGTGTTAAGTGTTCAAATTTATCTTCCTTCTGCTGTTTTATATTGTAAACTATAAAGAGTGATATGTTTGAATTATACTGAATATTGTGAACTTGCACTCCAAAAGCAATTTGAGTTTGCTTTAATATTGAAATGCTCAAGGATACCACCACAGATGGTGCTGGCTTGTTCTTTATTTTCTTTCTTAAACCTGAGAAGCAATTTAGACCGTTTAGAAAGACTAAGTAAAATCTTTCAGTTCAGCCAAGAAAATTACAACCCACACACAGTCCATTATCAAATGAATATTATTATCCTAGTATTGTCATCATATTTTTTCTCATCTGACTCTTTAATGGAGGATGCTTTGTGATAAAATTTCCATCAAATGCTTGTAGCTGACTCTCACATCTAGACCTCTAAACTGACTTATTCTTCTTTTTTCCAGGTGCCTACTGGACACCTCTCTTTAAATCTCTCACTAGGTACTCAAGCCATGACTAAGGCTTAACTCCTTATTTTTTCTTCCCAAACTTCTTGTTTTATGACTTCTTTCAATTCCCTGCTGCCAATATCCTCCAAAGAAGAACTTTAGGTTCAGTTCTGACCTTTTTCCCTAACTTTTTCTCTGAGGTATTCTAGTAAATTTTCATTCAGGATGTATCTCAAATCTCATTTTTCCTTGTAGTTTATTTGGCTACTACCCTTGTTCAGGCCTTCATTATCTCTAGGCTGGACTATTGTAGTAGTCTACAGACTGATCTCCCGTCTCCCTTCTCTCTTTTTCCTTCCACTACTAGAGTAGTCTTCCTGAGGCTTAAGATGTTACTGTTTCTCTCTCTTGACTGTAAAAATCAAGCTAACTTTCTTGGCCTGTTATTGCAAGACTAACTCCCCTTCACCAACTCTGCCCTTCATCCTAGTACTTTCTCAACTTTCCTGCTGATTAAAATCACTTGTGGTACGTTTAAAAATTAAGATTTCTGGGTACCATCTCAGACTCACCGAGTCAAAATTTCCAAGGAAGAGATCTGGGAAGCTGTACTTTTAATTCATTCCCCTGGAATGTATACCACGGAAATGTAGGAACTACTGCATTAGCAGATCTGAATATGTATGTATTTATGTGCCTTTTCTTTTTCTTTTGCTTTTTTTCCCTCTTTGTTTATGTTCTTTTCTCTGCCTGAAATGTCCCATCCCACCGCTGGATGTTAAAATCATATTTATTTTCAACACTTTAAATACCTTCTTTTTAAAATATCTTTTCTGATTTTACTTAATCTTTTCTTTTTCATACCTAACCCTTGCTTTTCTTTTGATACTTTACATTTTCCTTTTAAACACATCCTTTTGCTTTATTATACAAGAAGGCATGTGATAATATTCTCATTGTATCCTACTCTAACATTGTACCCTTTATTTTTTTAACTTATTAATTGTGTAAACTCCTGGGCTCTAGGCTCCTTGCAGACAGAACCTGTGTCATCTTTGAGTGGCAGTGTGTTGAAGTAGAAATAGCCTGTATTTGAGATTATACAAACACATGTTGAAACTTTACTTTCCACTGACATGCTGTGATCTTGGATAACTTAGTCTCTTTAAACCTCAATTTTCTTTTCTGTAACATGGAAATAATATGTATTGTTTAGTGTTGTAAGATAAGGCTGTGGATAGTTTTTGTTTTGATATATTATAAATCTTGAAAAACATCTTTGGAAGTCAAATGTCTTAAAATAGAACAATATACTATATGTTATAATTGGTCTTTTTATCTCAGAGAACTAAAGAATATCAAATAATCTCTAAAATGATCATCCTTATATGTAGAAGCTCGTGCCCAAGCAATCCTGAGGGCTAGTGGGAAACTTAACCAGCAGCTCAACCTTCTTGGGTAGGAAGCCATAAGCTCAACCCAAGTTGGCCTTGTGTCTTTTCTTAGCACCCCTCTAGGTTTCTAGATAGTAGCTCGAGGAGACTTGAAGAGCATGGGTGTGCACCTGTACATTTTAACTCGCCAACATCCCTTTCTCCATGTGCGAGTGGGTCTTTGTACACTGTAGACTCTCTGACCTATAGAATATAGCTGTTTTGTCTGCTTATGTAATGGAATAATGGATAAGTTTAGCTTGAGAAAATAGAACAACAACGACATTGTTGAAATTTACTGGCTTAGAGGAAAGGAAATTGCTTTAGAGTGCATGAGATAAATTCCAGAGAGGCTCCAAATAAAAGTATATTTTTATTTTTCTTATCTGCGGTTCTTCACACAGTAAACACCCTTCAAATACCTTGATTTCAAAAACAGGAAGGCTATTTGAATATTGGAAGAGTCTGACTACTAGAATATAGTTCTTTAAAATTTAGCCTTACTATCTTTAAAGGTATGAATGAAATAACTGAAGCCAAAGCCAAATAAGTATCTTTTACAATGACTAAAAACAATTTGCAGTTTCAGTGGTCACATTAAATTAAATATTCCTAAAGGGCTTAAAAATAGTTGTTTCATTATTCATTTGCTTATCAAGTTTCTTTTTTCAGTGACTCCACAGTGTTAAGCTTTCTTCCAGAACCTGTCTGACTGATCACAAGTTAATAATTGGTAAAGTCTGAACTGAATTGACTTTACTTTCTGTGAAAGGAGAAATGAGCTCAAGCCCCTCTGTTTTATGGATTATCAGTGTGGGATTACAGATACGCCTTCACCTCACTCGTTTATTCCTGACAAGGTGCCTCTCCCACATGGGTTAGCTTTCCTTCATTATTTATTTCAGTATCTTTCTACTACCTGATAAAATCTCTTTAGAATCATAGAATTTTATAGCTCAATGGGATCTTGTCCAACTTCCCTTCTTTTTAGATGAGGAAACTGAGACTATGGCTAAGTGATTTGCCAGACTGACTTCATTTCCTTTTTGATAGGATTGCATGATAGCGGAATGCCATAAGAATCATATCGTGAGTTCAGAAAAGCACATTGTCAGACACTTTCATGATATTCTTGTGGACAACATGAAGAAATGTGATCTGGGAGATAGTACAGTCAGATAGATTTATAGCTAATTGAATACTGCTGCCCAAAGGGTGCTTTGTTGTCAACCTGTGCCTGATTATTCGAACTAGTAAGTTGAAATGCAATAGGAGAACATGTAAATTCTGTACTTTAGTTCAATAAAACCAGCTGAATAGATATGGCATAATAGCCTGTAAGCCCCAGTGGAACTAAGAGTGAGCTCTCTGGAGTAAGGAATGTAACATTCTCTGTATTGTTTGGATCACATTTGCAGCATTTGCACACATTTAAGAAAGATATTGACAAACTAGATGCATCCAAGGGAAGGGAAGGTGGTGAGGAGGATGGAGATGATGCTATAATCCACCTCACAAAGGATGCTTGAGGAACTGGATCTACTTTGGAGAAGTAAATCTAAGTGAAAGTATGATCCTAGTATTGAAAGGTTTCTGTCTGGAATATCTTTCCCCTCATATTGCTTTCTTAAACAATACTTTTATTCAAATGTCTGTATTGACTTGAAATTTACTCATAAATCGTTATGCATAACAAATACAAATGTCAGACAGTACTTTCCCAGTAAGAGCTTACAATCAGACAAGTAGTTTTCATGAGGCAAGTTAAACAGCAGGCCCATTTTAAAAGTATCTTAATAGCTAGTATTTTAATATAGTGATCAAATTGTGCCATGTTCACAGTGATACAGTATTTCTCTTACTACATGTTAACATGTTCAAATCCAAAGTTATACAAAGGCTTTTTTCTCATCCAGAAAAAGTTATATTGGTAGACAAATTCACCACTTGTGAGAATAAAGTAAGAATGTTTTCTCCTATTCTAGTTTATTTTTTGAAATCACTCTTTCCCCCAAAGTTGGCAGGTCAGGTGGGCATGGTATGGAGAATGCTGCTAGGCCATTTGCACAGAGGTTATCAGAAATGTTAAAAAGTCTAACTTATAAAATATTTCTGCCCCATTAAATTGTACTCAACTTTAATAAAACATTTAATTAGTTTCTTATTGTGTTATAACGTTGTCATAAATTTAGTGACTTTGAGGAAAATAATCTTAGTATGTTATGATTCTGGAGGTCAGAAGTCTGTCTCTTTGTCTTTGAGTATGAAGTGCCAGATAATGTAAATTTTCTACATCCGCTCAGATATTCATTTTTAGATTCACTTGCAGACAGTTTTGAATTTTCCGTGGAGCTCCTTACTCTGAAGTCACTAAATATATTTAGTATTTTGTTCAGCAGCTAAACCCTTTAATTAATCAGACTCTTTGATACCTTTTAAAAACCATTTGAAAATATATTTGGTGTTCTTTCTTTAACGTCATTGTGACCTGATGGCATAAATAAGAACCTAAAACAGGCCTTTCAGAAAGCATAGTTATTAAAGAGAAATATCTGAGTTTATCTTCACCCTCTTTTGGATTGTCTTCTAATTTCTTCCACTCTTCCCCAATTTGCTTTTCCTCCCTACAGGATGCAGAGTCTACTCTAGTGGGAAAGTAAGCCTAAAACAAAGCCTACAGAAAGGCAACAAGCTTTTTATCATGTTCTTCTAACCTAATTCAATGTAAAAAGTTAATTAAAATTTGAAATGGTTATGATTTTTCAGATTAATTACAGGTTTCTTATTTTGTAGACTATTTTAAATTTATGTAAAACAGATTTGTTCTTTTTTCTTCAAACTGCTTAAAGTTTTGAGAGACAAATTAAGAGCTTTTCTTAAAAATAATTTTTTTTAAAAATTGACAAATATGCATTATATATATTTATTATGTACAACATGTTTAAAATGTACATGCATTGTGGGATGGATACATTGAGCTAATTAGCATATGCATTACCTCACATACATAACTTTTTTTTGTGTTGTGAAAACTTAAAAATCTCTTTTAGTGACTTTTAAGAAGACAATATAAGAACCAATTTCCTTTTTTTTTTCTTTATCCATACTCAGTTTTTATTTTATTTTATTTTTAATTTTAAAGATGTGGGATACAATTCAGAGTTAAGTATACGAATGTTCATTATGCAAGTGCCCTTGTTAATGAGGTGTGCCCTCCCTCCCCTGGCAGTTTCCCACTACTGCCAATCCCTTTCTTATAGTATTATGATAATTGTTCAAGGTCTGCTTATGAGTGAAAACATATGGTACTCTACTCTTTGTTTCTGTGATAGATCACTGAGTATGATAGACTCTAAATCCATCCAAGTTGCTGCAAAGTCCATATATTCGTCCTTCTTTATGTCTGTATAATATTCCATTGTGTATATGTACCACATTTTTTTAATCCAGTCCAGCTTCCATGGGCAGCATGGTTGGTTCCATGTTTTTGCTGTTGTGAATAGAACTGCAACAAACATACATGTGCAGGTGTCTTTTTTGTAGAATGAGTTGAGTTCCTCCGGGTATATTCCTAATGGGGAATTGCTGGGTCATATGGAAGATCAAATTCTAGTTCTTTCAGAATTTGCCACACTGTCTTCCAAAGAATGCACTAGTTTGCATTCCCACCAGCAGTGTAGAAGCATTCCTTTTTCTCTACATCCTCATCAGCATCTATTGTAGAACCAATTTTTAAAAAAATTATTAACCATTGTAAATGAGTATTTATAGATAAGTATAATAGTATACTTCATTAATGAACCAAGAGCTTAGAGACCTAAATTCTAATCTTGCTTCTGCTATTTTTTAGTATAACTATTATTTTCTGATCTTTGAACTAAGAGGCTAGATAGAGGATCTGAGGGTACCTCTGACTGTGATGTTTATGATCATGACTCAATGAGGGAACTAGGTGGGAAGAATTATTAAGGAAATATTTCTGAGTAAGATAAGCTGATGACTAGAGATGAAGAGAAAGGAATTTGGGGGAAGGAAAACATTAAAAAAGTTAAGGTTTTTATTTTAGTTCAGGTTCTTTTACGTTCACCATACACTTTTGCACATATCTTAGTTAATTCTCTTGTGTGAAATAGGCAAACCTGTTATTATTATTATTTCCATTTTGTAGACTAGGCTTCTGAGATCTGATCTGAGATGCACAAATGGTACAAGTTTTGGACTAAAATTTATAGAATTATGTAGTGTTACATTTTGAAACTCATTTGGTCCATATCATCTTTCTTCTTGTCTTGTGTTCAGTCTGCTACAATACCTTCTGTTTTTAAAATATTCCCCATTTTTCATAGTTTAACAAATCAAGTAATTAGTTGACATTTTGCCTTTTTATCTTAAATTTATCTAATTTAAGTGAGTTTAACGAATTGCAAATATAGGTTAACTGCATAACTCAGATTTTATGACTTTTTAAAGCTACAAATAATAGTAATTTAGATTAACCATTGGAGAAAGGTTTTTATGTTGTTGTTGTCTTATAAAAACTGTACTATAAGCATGTTTTCATTGATTAGATTTTAAAATGTTGAGAGCTCCTTGTTAATACAGATGTTTAAAATCTATTATTTTCATTGGGGAAATATATTTCAGAAATATATTTATCTACATCTGCCTTAGAGTTAAACCTGTCAAATTTAAGAGACTTTTAAAAATGAACAGTAGTAAACAGAACTTAAGGAAAAGAGGTATTTTCATCTCTCTGTGTCTGACATTTTAATATTTCAGTTAAAATATTTTAGAATGAATTTTTCAAAATAAAAACTTCCTTCAAAACAAATAGATATTATGCTTTATTTCAGTCATCTCTAATCTGTTACTGTTCACTTTTATATGATTAGTAGGGAGCATGCGTGTTCAGTGGCTTCCCAACTCAAGATGCAAGGTATAAGCTTGAAATGCCCTACCCTGCAGTAGGGAACTCTGTAGGATAAGGGATTGCAACTATGAAACCAGGCCAGTGTTCTAGGTCCACAAGGCCCTGTAGAAAAAGAAACATGGATACATTTGGATTTTCGGTATACAGGGACTATGGTCAGACAGACAGGTCTATACTTAAGTCCTAGATCCTCTAACACTGACTAACTTTGTGATATTTTGTAAATTACTTAATCTCTCTAATGCTCAGTTCATATGCTTCCATTTGGGTAGAGAGGAAACAAGGGCGTAGAAATATTGTCTGTAACACAGTGCTGGCACAAAGTTATACTGAATAAATTAGAATAATAGCAGAAGTAGTTGTTATTTTATAGTTCTACTTATATTTTCTTATGTCTTGTTTTCTTACTAAGAAGCATATTTATGAGAACATGAACTTTGGAATTAAAGCATTTAGTAAACATTTGGTCATTGATGAATGTTCTCTCTTCTACATCTCTATTTTTTATTTGTTAAATAGTACTTTGGAGGTGCACTCATGGTTGCTTGGGTATATTTTAGAAAGTGATTCTGTGCAGAATAGATGGTATATTTGAAGAATAATAGTATGCACTTATTTAGAATTACACTTGTGATCTAGCTTCTATATTGTAATATATGCATCATAAAAATTAACTAGTTGTATGTGATTTAGTGCTTGAAGGTAGTAATCAATAGGCTTATTTGTAATGATGTATCACTTTTTAAAAGAAAAGTTATTACTAAAATAGTACAGTAAGTCTCCTACATACAAACCTTCAAGTTGCAAACTCTAAACAGGCACACATCCTTTTTAAGGTACACATCCTTTCTTTAAGGCACATATCCTTTCTGCCAGGTGTCAGTATAGTCTGTTAAATACATATAGTACTGTATAGATGATTTTGTTAATTGGGTACCTAGACTAAAATTGTTGGACTTAAAAACAAATTGTACTTATAAATTCACTCTCTGAACAGATCTTTTTGGTATATGGGGACTTCCTGTATTTTCAGTCAATGGAAAAGTTGGATTCTTATTTATAGAGCTTTAGTTTATACTGGATTTTTTAGAAACACATCTTTTGCTAACCACATTATGTAAGTACTAGATTTTATGTAAATTTGTTAACTCGTCCTTTTGGGAGACTTCTTCCCCACCCCTCACTTATGAATATATTGTATATTCCTTTCCAGAGCATGAAAGGCAAAAGCAAAAGTAGTCATGACTTGCTTAAAGATGATCCACATCTCAGTTCAGTTCCAGCTGTAGAAAGGTTAGTCTATTGTTGATATGATCCTGTACTTATTTTCTGGCCCAAATAATTTTCTTGCTTCCTTTGTGAGTAAACAATCAGTTCTCATAAGTAAAAGTTTAAAACCCACCCAGAAAAATAAAGCATTTTGATAATGGAGGTAGAGTACTTCTAGCATGATAGAGAAGCACTCCAGTCACTTTCATTGTTGCTGTCTACCTCTGTTGAACTAATTAAATTTAAAATTAATTTTTAAACTTTTTTATCTTAGGATAGTTTCAGTACTAGAATCTGTTTGCTTTAACAATTTAATGTTTAATTCAAAGTTGCTAACTTTTTCCTTGAGGCATTTCTGTCTCAGTTTGTATCGTGGGTGAACAAATCAGAGTTGAAGATTTTTGTGAAGTCACCACTTTTTGGGCCAATCTACTGACTCTAAGGTCTCACATACTCTGAGGAGTTAACAGAAAGTGTCTTGTTATCTTTGTTATTTCTCTTTGAAAAGGGAAGATGTCTTAGTGTTAAATACAGTTGCACGTGATATACTGGGCCAGTGTCTCAAGGGGGACTGAAATACTGTTGTATTGAGTTTAGCTCATTTTTAAAAATCCTGTTTTAAAACAATACTTTATAATTTCCTTTTATTTGAAGGATTTGGGGTTTTTTTTAGCTAGAATATTGAGGCCAATAGAATAAATTATTTTCTGCATACCTTTGTTCATAAAAAATAGCACTGTTAATTATTGTTTGCTTTTTTCTTTTAAATTCTAGTGAATTCATGTATGGGGGACCTCTCAAAAAATGGAATTTTATTTATAAAAATTTGTGTATTTATTTTTACATGTTTAAACTTCAGTTTCCTTCAAAGTACTCTCTGTTTGATGCAATATACCTATCAAGATGCTTTTTCTACTGCTCAAAAATAGTTTTTGAACTTAACAATTTTAATACCTTTTAGTGCTTCTGCTGTTTTTTGTTTCACCTCTTTCACATTGGTGAGACGTTTGCCTTTGAGGACTTTTTTCATCTGGGGAAACCAGAAATGTCACTTGGGGCAAGATTAGGTGAATAGGGAGGGTATGGTCTGGGGGTTTATGCCGTTTTTGGTCAAAAACTGCTGAACACTCAGCATGGTTAGACAGGTGCATTGTCATGGTAGAAGAACCAATCACCTGTTTGTCACAACTCAGGACATTTCTTCTGCAAATTGTCTCTCACAATATGCCAATGGGTTCCTGGAATACTTAACTAGCAGGGGAAGCCTATATTATAAAAAGCATGCTTTAAGATAATTCCAGGATTTTTGGGGTTCCCCCTCATACCTGCTAACTGAGTATACCTCTTATTTTATTTATAAAAAAAATGACTCCCTTTTAGAATGTTTCCATCCACTCTATAATGCCATTTTGAAATTTTTATGTTGAAATAAATTTTTGGAACATTAATCTAGCAAAGTATTCTAAATTTTTGGATTATTAAATAATTTTATTAGCTTCACCTCAAAGTTAAGATATATTTGTCTTATTTTTTACAGCGAAATGGGTGATACAGCAGAAAATTTAGATGACGTGAGTATTAATTTTAATATATAGCTTGAATTATTTATAAAGTTCAAAATTTTATAAAAATTATTTTTCTTAAAAAGTAATATATATATTTTTTATAATTATATGTGTCAAATTTTGAAAACTTTATAAAAATAAAAATTATTTTGATATTGGACGATTTCCTTCCGTGTGTGTATGTTTGTGTAGATGTGTGTATACATGTGTATATGTCTCTACAAAATTGGAATCTTACATACGAATTTCTAACCTGCTTTTTCTTCCCTTTCCATAACGTTACATGGATACATGAGTACTCAAAATTTAGATGTTATAATTTTATTTTAATATGTTAAAAGTTTAAATGTTAGGCTAGGTGCAGTGGCTCACACCTGTAATCCCTACACTTTGGTGAACCAAGGTGGGAAGATTGCTTGAGGCTAGTTTGATATTAACCTGGGTAACATAGCAAAAACCTCATCTCTACAAAAATAAATGCATGCATACATACATATATACACAAAAATTAGCCAGATATGGTAGTTGTAGTCCCAGCTATTAGGGATGCTGAGGTAGAAGGATTGCCTGAGCCCGGGAGGTCAGATTGCATTGAGCTGTGTTTGTGCTGCTGCACTCCAGCATGGGTAAGAGAATGAGACCTCAAATTAAAAAAAAAAAAAGTTAAAATGTTGATGGCTGGGCATCCTACATGATATATGGAAATGCTTGGATCAGTCATTTGTCATTTTTATACATACATTTCAGAAGATTCTCACTCAAGACTGTAGTGATTTTTCTTTATTAAGTGTGCTATCTGATAAAGCTAATAAATCAGAAAGGTTTTCTTTTAATATGTAAGAGAGTAAGTTTTTCAAATTATACATCTGCCATTTTATATGAAAACCCTTTGATATTTGCATTTGTATAATTCATTAGGAAGTACGTAACTTCCCATGCATGTACACAGATTTATCTATTACCACAGTCAAATGAGAAGATTCTTTCTGACTATCTACAGTAGAGGGAGTTTGAATATCTGACCTTGTCATGAAAACTTTCCTAGAAGAGATGATGTTGTTTATGTCTTGTAGGAAAATTAGAAGTTAACTAGTCAAGAAATAAAGTGGTAAACTGTGAGGTCCCCTCTAGCACCAAGAACTGCAAATGCTGAAGCATGGAAATAAGGCAAGATTATACCTTATTTAGAAAATACAAACTGAGACAAAGTTTGAGGGAGCCTGTCTTGTGAAGAGCAGGGAGGAAGAGTGTTAAAGGTAAAAGGAACCACATATACAGAAGACTGTGAAGCAGGAGAAAGTTTGGTGTCCTCCAGAGGCTGAAAGCAGGCCAATGCGAACAGAGTGTTGTAACAGGAAGGAAAGGGGGTGAGGTCGGAGAATTAGGGGGCAGGCAGGTATTGTAGAGCTTCATAGGCCATGGTGTAGAGTTTTAATTTCATCCTAAAAGGAACGAGGAACAGTCGAAGGGTGCTTGTTAAAAAGAAGGGCGCTGTGGTCAACTTTGCATTTTAGGAATGTTGGCAATATTGTAGAGGGAAAACTAGAGAAAACAGACTGGAATCAAGGAGAGCTCTGCGAAGCTGTTGCAGGAGGAGAGCATGGTGCTAGACCACACTGTGAGATGAAAAAGGTATACTTGAAAGCGATGTGAGAGGCAACTGATTCCATGTTACCAGGTGAGAGAGGAGGGTTCTCAGACAACCACAAAGTTACTGGTTTGGGCACCCTATGAAATGGGTGACAAACAAAGTATAGGCTAGAGGTGGGGAGAAAGATAAAAATAAAGTTAGTTTTGTACATTTTGAGATTGACGTAACTTTCAGACATCTGTGTAACCAAAATATGGGTCTAGAAGGTAGGATCAAGGTATAGGATAGAATGTGAAAGTATAGATTTGCTCCTGATACCATGAGTAGAGATGAGATCATCTAAGGATAGTTTATGGTCTCTAGCATGTTTTGTGTACCAGAGCCTTTGAAATGACTAAAACTGTGGCTCCTTTCCCAAGAAATGACGGCACTCACGACCAAAATTGTATGAATTTGCAAGGGATTTTTTTTTAAAGATTTTCTTAAGCCCTAGCATGGAAGGCCTAGGTTAGTGGTTATCAAATTTTAGTGCTTAAGAATTACTGGCCAGGCATGGTGGCTCACATCTATAGACCCAACACTTTGGGAGGCTCAGGTGGGAAGATCACTCGAGGCCAGACTGGGCAACATAGCAAGGCCTCATCTCTACAATTAAAATAAAATAAAGAATTTGACATCCTGCTAAAAAACATTTACAGTTCCTATGCCTGGAGATTTTGGTTCATCAAGTCTGCAACAAGGACTGTGAAGATACATTTTTAACAGGGAACCATGTAATCAAGTCTGAGACCCAGACTTTGAGGACTGCTCTAGGGGTCTACAACCCTCAAGTTAAGCATTCCACCTCACTATGATTCACCAGATCAAAGAGTCACAAAAAAAAGATCATTCACTCGGGGTAGTTTCTTCCTCCTCCTTTTCCCTCCTGTCTCTTCTCTCCTTCCTCTGTTAGTGCTGGAAGTGATTTTGCAGTTGAAGACCCAGCAGTAAACAAAACAAGCCAGGATTTTAGCCTTTGGAGTGTTGGCTCTAAATGAGTGAGTGATAATTATCACAGACATAATTAAAATATGTGGTATATTGGATAGCGATAAATGTTTTGGACAATATGCCAAGGAAGGGGAATAGTGTCCTGGAGACGAGTGGGTGGTTCTGCCATTTTAGTAGGGTGATCAAGAAAAGCATCACTGAGCAAAGATCTGAAGGAGACGAAAGAGCAAGCCATGCAGATATCTAGAATACAAGTGTTTTGTGCTAGGGAGAACAACAGCTCCAAAGTTGCCTAGGGTTGCTGGGCTGGAGGTGTAGATTATATCAGGGAGGCAGAGATTGTACAGGGCCTTGACTGAGTCGGGGGGTTTCAGAAGACAAGTGATTGCTGAGACTTAGATTATAGAAAGAAATCTCAGCTTCTCCACTACACCTGTTCTACTTAAACTAATCCCTGGTTGAGGTCAGTATGCTGATCAATCGCCTCCAAAAGCCACATTTCCCACTGGAATAAGAATAGGAATATAGATACACACAGTATCCTGAGTGATGCAGGAGAAGTCTGTGCCTCATAGAGGAGCTGGGTGTGAATGGAGCAAACAACTTTTCCCGGGATAGGCATCCCGTGCTTCCATAGTTGGCTTAGAGCAGAACCAAGGGTCATTCTCACCTTGAGCAGATTCTTCAAGCCCTCACTAATTCAAAATGAAACAAAACAACAAACCCGGTCTAGAATGCAATAAGGGGAGTCATTGGATGCAATAGATCTCTGGAAGTGAAACTGGAAATTGAATGCCTGGCAAATACTCAGTTTCAGTTTCTACAGGATGGAGAAGATGCAAGTGCAGAGCGTGGTGATGATGATGATGATGATGAAAAGAACCTGATGAGAGAAAGAATTGCAAAAAAGTTAAAAAAGGACACAAGCACAAATGTTAGATCAGCCAGAGAGAGAGAAGTGGAGAAGAAATCAGTCAGCCGCAGGTGAGTCCATCATTGTGCTTCTCAGTATCACAGTTTTTGTCTTTTTATACATCAGACTGAGACCTCTGTTTAATTTTTACTTAAGTGTTTTCATAGTGTTTGATGAATAACCAGTTACACAAGTTGGCCCATTTGGGAACCTTAAAAAAATAGACCAAGCTTAAGGCAAATTCTACTTCATTTCTTTCTGATCCTTTTTTTGGAAAGGCTCTGTAGATTTTTATATAGAGAGTAAACAATATTAGCTAAATATGGGAGAATGTGTTTGTTTAATACTAATGAGAGCAGTAGAGTAATTGTATAGAAAGAAAAGAGACACTCAATTTAGGTGAGTAAAATTTATCAAAACTGATGAGAAAGACATGTAGGCCTGAAAACATTCTTAAATGTCTTTTCATGTCTGATTGACCAAATACCATATACCCTTTCTAATCCCTATCAGTCTATCATAAAAGATCATAAAAACTAAGCTTCAAATGATAAGATCAAGAATATCTCATAATTTAAACATCACACTCATGAAATATTCTTCAGAATTACCAATACCCTGATTCAGATCACCACCATCTCTGTGGATTCACTGAAGAAGTCTCCTAAGTTGTCTTGTCCAGTTATCTCCCTTATTATGGACTGAATATTTATTGTCCTCCAAAATCCATTAGGTTGATTCCCTAACCTAAAAGAAATTTCAGCACATGATGAAAAGTTCACTGTCCGGTGAACTTGGACATGTGACTCAACATTTAATTCTCAACATTGGAAAGTGACTCAACATTTATTTCTCTTGAAATTCAACTTAATGAAAAACTCTCTTCTTTCCTTTGTGATTCTATTACTACTTTAGAGTATACATTTTAAATAATATGGCTTTTAAAATGATAGTATTTTTTTCTTCTGTTTGGGAATAACATAGATGTAACGCCACGTAAATAACATTCTTTTTCTCTATCATGTTTCTCAACTCACAGAGAGAAACTTAAAAGTAAAAAGAATTTTCGTGCTGTCATTGCATAGCTGGCTCCTTCAAAATTTTCTTTGTGTAACCAGAAATAAAAAGGATTCTCAGAAATTTCCAATGAAAGTATAACTTTCTGCATTTAGAAATGGTACTTATAAGTTATCTTGTTTTTTTCTGACAACATTAATCTGACACTCAAATAATCACTGTTGAATAATTTAATATAATAGATTATATTATATATACTACATATAGTAGCCAAGGTTGGCTTAAGATTTTAGTGATTATATACATGCTCCTTCATTCATGGAGTTGAAGATCCTGTATTGCTCTGTACATTTTTTGTTAAATCATGAATATAATTATGGATACATATTTTTTCCTCTTACCAAGGCATGTGTTTTCTGATTTTTAAAAATAAGAAAATTTTTAAAGATTAGGTTTATAATGTAACAAAAAAATAGTTTTAATTCTTAATAGATGAACCAAATATTTATTTACATTATATTTATTTCTTAAGCCCTCAACTCTGTCTCATTAGTTTTAATACAATTTTAAATACTTATATACTGTATAATTAATAGAAATCATAATTTAGAAAAGCTAAAGTTTCTATAAGACCTAAGTAATGCTTATTTTTAATGTATCTTTAAAATTTTTCTTAAACGTTAAAGAGATTGCATTTCTCAAAAGTGTGTACATCCTTACAACAAAGAGTTATTCTTAAAAGATTCACTTGGCAGTGGTATGGGCCTGATGAGCAAACATGGCACTGATAGCCTAAAGATTTAAGAATATGATCTTTATCATGAAAATAGGGGGAGTCATTGAAAAGTTTTTACAGATAAAAGATACATTGAGATTTTATCTAGTGTGGTGAATAGACTGATAGAGGAATGTTTTGGGCTGCTTTTACAAAATACCATACACTGGAAGGCTTAAGCAATGGACATTTTATTTCTCACAATCCTGGAGGCTAGAGAGTCCAAGATCAAAGTGCTAGCCCATTTGGTTACTAGTAAGGGCCCTCTTCTTTGCTTACTGGAGCTGACGTCTTGCTGTGTTTTCATATGGCAGACAGAGAGCATACAAGCACGATCACTCTGGTCTCTCTCTATTCTGGTAAAGATACTAATTTCATGGTGCCCCCACCCTTATGACCTCATCTAAGCCAAGTGACCTCCTAAAAGCCCCATTTCCACTTACCATCACATGCAAGGTTAGGGAATCAACCTAATGGATTTTGGAGGACAATAAATATTCAGTCCATAATAAGGGAGATAACTGGACAAGACAACTTAGGAGACTTCTTCAGTGAATCCACAGAGATGGTGGTGATCTGAATCAGGGTATTGGTAATTCTGAAGAATATTTCATGAGTGTGATGTTTAAATTATGAGATATTCTTGATCTTATCATTTGAAGCTTAGTTTTTATAATTTCTTACATAGGGACATGTATCCACCCATGTTAGCAGTTTTCCCCTTTTTATAAATGGTTATAATTTGCAAAATTAAAGTCACATAACTGTAAACTTATATGAGCAGTTTGAATATTCATGGTAGAGGAAAAAACTATATTCAAGTGCATTGTAAGTCTACTAAGGAAAGTAAATTAAATAAGAAAAATAAGTCTCCAAATGTGGCTTAAAATATTTTAGGTCAACGTGAGTATTGTAGACATTAGAGAATTGGCAAACTGGGCTCGGTAGCTCAGCCTGCAATCCCAGTGCTTTGGGAGGCTGAGGTGAGTGGATTGACTGAGCCTGCGGGTTCAAGACCTGCCTGGGCAACTTGGCGAGACCTCATCTCTACAATAAATCAAAAATTAGCCGGGCATGGTAGCGTGCGCCTGTAGTTCCAGCTACTTGGAAGGCTGAGGTGGAAGGATTGCTGAAGGTCAGCAGGTCGAGGCTACAGTGGCTGGGAGCATGCCATTGCACTCCAGTCTGGGTGACAGAGTGAGACTCCAACTCAAAAAAAAAAAAAAAAAAAGAATTGGCAAAGTGTACCTTTATATATGGTGGAAAAGCAGACATTTATTTATAACTACTCTGCTTCCCCAAATTTTCAGTGTTCATTTACATTCTTTGCTTTCTTTCCTTCATGCTGTCTGTCTTACCTATAAAGAGAAACAAAAGAACAATAAAGGAGATCAAGATAGAAGAGAAAATATAGAATTTCAAAGGGAAAAACAGTTTTTCTCTCTAGTCTAGAAATTTCCATGATTATCTCATTAATCACATATTTTTTAGTTCATAAAATTTCCAAAATCATTAGTACTTTTGGTCAGTTATATCAGCTTCACTATAGTTTAAGTCTCTGGAGTATACATACAAAATATAGGAAACCTCTGAAAGTCTTGAAATTTATAATGCAGTTAAAAAGTACACTTATATTGAAAGAAAATTAACTGCTTAGTTTAAGATGAGTTATAATGGGTACAGTTGCCAGTCAGATAGGATGTCAGGGTGAAAGCATCATCTATTCAAAAATCAGTGTTCTTGATACACCCAAATAAACTTTTCATCTGGATGTGCTTGAAGTGCTTTGTTATCCTTTGGCCATTTTTAAGAAGTAGGATCAAGACAAGACTAGCTTACCAGCCCTTTAAGCTAGAAGCTATTCAAAGTATAATTTTACTAAAAATTTGTGGTATTATTTCTATTGGTAAGGACACATCTGGAATCTCTTAAAGCTGTTTATCACTTTGGATGTTAAACCTGCAAGCAAGTTTACTGAGTACATAATATTTAAGCTGGAGAATGGTATTTAACAATATACTTTTTAACACATTTACATACAGTAGAATATTCCCCTAATAATGTATTCTTAACAGTGTCTCCAGTGTCTCTAGTTGTCTCTAGTTGCACTTCCTATCTTTTCCCCTCACAGAATACCCTTATACTTGTTCTGACTTCTCCAGGATTTCTTGTTCTTTGCTCCCTCCCTTTTAAAAATATATCAGTCCCATTTTCTTTCTTATTCAGCCCTCATTCTCTATGCCTGTGTCTTGACTACTGGATGCTTCTCAGCCAAGCTCAGCAATGAACAAGTTGATGTCATTATAGATGTCTAATTTCCACCTTCCACTGTGTCTCCAGTGCTTTTGTACTCCTCACTCTCCACAATGTCTACTTCAGACTTCAAATTGACCTACTCAGCAGATCACCTGGCTTCCTGTTTTATCAAATGACAGTAAACTTTTGCAACCTTATTCCTTTCTCTTCCCTCTTTCCAGACAAATTCTTACCCCCTTCTCCTCAGTTTTAAAGAGAGAGAAGTCCCTCTACCCGTTCAAAATGATTCTTTCCTCTCTTTCCTTTGTCTTCAGTTTTTTCTCTTCAGGCTGGATCTTTCCCTTGGCTTGTGAGTAGGCTTGGGCCTCTCCCAGCATTCAAGAGTAAAAACAAACAAAACCACTCCATTTTATTTTCTGTCTCCACCATCTTACTTCCCGTTTATTTCCAAATACAGATCATCTGGCTCTTCTACCACTCCACTAAAACTATTCTCACTAAGGACACCTAAGTGACAAATGTAATGGCGACTTTGCAATTTTTGTTTGTCTTTCTCCTGTGGAAATTTTATCTCTTTTCTCTTGAAACTTACCTCCCTTGAGAATGTGGCTGCTTAAATTGTGATCTGTTGAGGAGTAGCATGAGTATCGTTAGTGATGCTACGTCTCGTCTCAGGCCCTACCCCACACCTTTTGAATCAAAATCAGTATTTTAACAAATCAGGTTATTTGCATGTGCATTAAACTTTGAGAAGCAGTCCTTTAGAATACTAATTTTTATCCCGACTGCTCCTTGGACTAGTTCACTTTTGTATCAGCTTAACTCCAAGGCCAGCAACTTGGTAGTATGTTTTCTAACACCCCAGTGCATACCTAGTGTACCTTTCTCAAACTTCTGTGATGGATAATATTAGGTTATACATATTTTCTTGTGTACCCTTGTACTGTAACTTTCTTGAGGGTAGTGATTTTGTTCACTCATGTTTGTATCTCCATGTTTAAGCATCATAGGTGCCCAAATATTTGTATAAGTGAATGAACAAAAAATGAATAAACTCTTCTTTGACAAATCACTTCTTCCTCCAGATCTTGTAAGTAACTTGCTTATATTTTATATGGGATTTATTGATTTGCCTCTCCCATACCTAAGCTAAGTCTTCTTCAGAGACTGTGTCTTATTTATCTTTATTACGTCAGAACCAAGTAGGGTAAGCATATAGCAATAGGTCATTAAAGTTTGTGGAATAAAAGAATGAATACATTTGTGTTTTGCTATATATAGGTGTAGTTTTTATTCCCAGCCATACATTAGATTCACTGGGGGCACTTTAAATAAAATCAGTATGCACAGGTCCTACACCCACAGATTCTGAATTGTTTGGTCTGAGGTAAAACCTAGCACACTTTTTTCTTTTTGACTTTTGAGTGTAACATATATACAGACTATGTCTGTATGAACTGTATTTCATAGTGCATATATCATAATTATATCATAAGTATATAGCTAGCTGAATTTTTACAAACTAAATACAGACATATAGGAGGGGGGATCCCCCCCCAAAAAATGGAATTCCCCGACTAGGCAAGTATTCTAGGAACCCATCGACGGCAGTGTACCAGCTATCATTATTGTGAGAGGCTGCATTCAGTTTCACTGAATTTGTTTTAGAGATCCTTTCGGTGTTTGCCCATTTCATGATGGGTGATTTACCAGTTCACCTGCCCATACTGCACTGAGTGTTCAGCAATTTCTAACCGAAATCGGCATGACCTCTATTCCTCACCCTTCCTATTCACCCAATCTTACCTCAAGCAACTTTTTTTTTCATTTTCTTGGCTAAAAAATCACCTCCAAGGAAAATGTTTTGCTTATATGGAAGCGACAAAACAAAAAAATGACAGAAGCACCCAAAGGCATCAAAATTGATGAGTTCAAATGCTATTTTGAGCAGTGGAAAAAGCATTTCAATAGATATTGCATCAGAGAGTACTTTGAAGTGACTGAAGTTTAAAGATGGGAGAATAAATACACTTTTTATATAAATAAATTCCATTTTGGGGGAGGGTCACCCCTTGTATACCCATCACTCAGATCAAGAAACAGAAAATTGGCATTATGCAGAAATTCCCCTCTTGCCTTATTGTGGTTACTTCCCTCCTTTTTCCCTAATAGTAATAACTTTTCTAACTTTGTTTCAAAATTTATGTTTAATTTTCAAATAATAATTGTGTATATTTATAGATTACTATGTGATATTTTGATCCATGTAATCAAGCTAATTACCATACTTATTACCTCACCATTTTATTTTTTTATGGTGAGAACATTAAAAATTTATTCTTTCAGCAATTTTGAAATATACATTATTTTTAACTGTGTTCACCATGCAGTACAATAGATCACTTAATCTTATTCTTCCAATATGACTCAAACTTTATACCCTTTGATCAACATCTTTCCTTTCCCATGTTTCCCTCCCCACTAGCCTCTGATAAACACCTTTCTGCTCTGTTTCTATGAGATTGACTTTTTTAGATTTCGCATGTAAATGAAATTATATAATATTTGTCTTTCTGTGCCTGGTTTATTTCACTTTGCGTCATGCCCTTCAGTTCCATTCATGTTGTTGCAAATGACAGAATTACCTTATTTTCTTAAGGTTATATATGGTATTACGTTGTGTATATATAACACATTTTCTTTATCCATTCTACTTTATGGACATGCAGGCTACTTCTGTGTCTTGGAAATTGTGAGTAATGCTGAAAGGAATATGGGAGTGAAGATTTTTCCTTGGCCATACCCATTTCAATTCCTTTTTATATATACCCAGAAGTAAGATTGCTAGATCTATGGTGATTATATTTTTAGTTTTTTTGAAGAACCTCCATATTATTTTCCAAAATGGCTACACTGATTTACACTCTCACCAACAGTGTACCAGTATTCCCTTTTCCACATCCTCACTAACATTTGTCTTTCTGGTGACATCCATTCTAACAGATGTGATGTTTTAATTTGCATTTCTCTGATATTGCTGTTGAACATTTCTTCATATACCTGTTGGCCTTTTATATGTTTTCTTTTGAGAAATGTCTATTGTTTATTCAGGTTCTTTGGCCTCCTCCCCTTTAAAAAAATTTTTTTTTGGTCCGGTGTGGTGGCTCAAGCCTGTAATCCCAGCACTTTGGGGGGCCAAGACGAGAGAATTACCTGAGCCCAGGGGTTTGAGACCAACCTGGGCAACTTGGTGAGCCCTCGTCTCTACAATAAAATGAAACAGTTACCTGAGTGTGGTAGCATGCGCCTGTAGTTCCGGCTACTCGGAAGACTGAGGCGGAAGGATCGCCTGAACTCAGCAGGTCAACTTTGGGGTGGCCGTGAGTGTGCCACTGCACTCCAGCCTGGATGACAGAGCAACTCAAAACATATATATATATATATATATATATATATATATATATATATTTATTTATTTATTTTTTATAGAGACAAGTTCTTACTGTGTTGCCCAGGCTGGTATCAAACTCCTATGCTCAATATATCCTCCTGCCTCAGCTTCCCAAAATGCTGGGATTACAGGCATGAGTCACCATGTTCAGCCTTTGCCCATTTTTAAATAAGCATATTTGTTTTGCTGCTATTAAGTTGTTCAAGTTCTTTGTATATTTTGCATATTAGCTCCTTATCAAATATATGGTTTGCAAATATTTTATTCTAATCTATGGGCTGTCTCTTCAATCTGTTGTTTCCTTTGCTGTGCAGAAAGCTTTTTAGTTTGATGTTAATCCCATTTGTCTATTTTTGCTTTTGTTAATTGTGCTTTTGGAATCCTGTTTAAAAGATGATTGCCCACACCAATGTCATGGAGCTTTTTCTCTATTTCGTTTTCTAGTGGCTTTCCAGCTTCAGATATTATGTTTAAGTAGTGTTACCATTTTGAGTTGATTTTTGTGTATAGTATGAGTTAAGGGTCCAATTTTATGTTTCCATATGTGGATATACAGTTTTCCCAACACTATTTATTGGAGAGACTTTCTTTTACCTATTGTGTGTTCTTGGCACCTTTGTTGAAAATCAGCTGACTGTAAATACTTGAGTTTATATGTGCACTTTCTATTCTGTTCTGATGGTTGATATGTCTATTTTTATGTCAATACTATGCTTTTTGAATAAAATAGCTTTATAATCTATTTTAAAATAAGGGAGTGTTGGGGGGGGTGGGATTGGCAGTTGAGGGAAACTGCCAGGGGAGGGAGGGGCACACCTCATCAGCAGGGGTGCCTGCATAATGAACATTTGTATACCTAACCCGGAATTGTACTCCACATCTTTAAAATAAAGGGAGGGAAAAGGGTCAGTATAGTGAGAACTAAGTAAGTTTAGGAGAAATAAAATACGATATTTGAGTCCTCCTAATGTTTTTAAAAGCTGTGCTGGTAAAAAAATTTAATCAGTGTAACTCAACCTTGTTTGTATATTTGAATCATCTGAGAACAGGCCCCATCCCTGATTAAGATAATCACATTTTTTGGTATAGGACCATAAGAAAAATTTTTAAACACCTCAGGTTATTCTAATCTACACCCAAGGTCATCTAAAATTTTGAGGTGGTTGCAGCTTATGTTTTAGAAAGTCCTATTTGGAAAGTCTTATTTTAAAGAATCCTTTTTTGCCTGTAGGTGGTGCTCAGCAACTGCAAGTTAATCATATAAACCAAATTGAGTTTTCTTCCATGCTTGTGTTTAGCATCTGTGTATTGTTTCATAATACATGATGCATAATAAAATTAGATGTAACAAGCAGACTAGATAGTCAAAAGTCAGTGGTTTGTTGTAATAATTACAATGATTATGGTAATGCTGCCTTTCATTGTGTGATTTCTATCATTTGTAATTTTTTCATGGTTATTTTTCTAAAGTAATTTCATCAAATTGAAACATAAATCGAAGAAACCTTGATACATACCCTCAAATCACATTCATTAAAGATTTGAAAGTAATCTTTCAAGGTTAAATAGGATGGTATCAGTATTTGAACAAGTTCTAGCTTTATCAGCCATATTCTATTTACCATATTTAGTTGACTGTGGCATTTCTTTTTTTATGAAACAGCTCTCTTATTTGATAAAGTTAAGCAGAATTTGTGCTTTATGCATGAGCTGTGTTAGGTTGATTGAATGCAAGATATTTTATTATAATTATAGCACCAAGAATTAGATATGAATATTGAAGTTGAAAGTGAAGATCTTATGAATTGATTAAACTTTAAATTATGGAGCATGGGATAATACAGAGTCATAAATAATATTTTCAAACCTCTTGAGGTCCAGATAAACACATAAATGAGCTGTTGCTAATTTTAGTCTCTCAAGTCTTCTTTTATTGGGTTTGTAATATGTGACTAGGATTTCTTGTGGAACTTTGAATAATTTTTCCTCAGGATTTCTAGACTTCTCAAAAACATTATAACAGGCTTTCTTTTGAGACTTAGAGAATCTTTGAGTCTTCTTATATTTTGTTTCTGGTTTCTTTTACTTGATGATCAGACTTAGAAAGTTGCAGAGTTGTCCTTAGTAAATAAACTTGATTTGTTTTAGCAAATTCAAAAAGATAGCTCAGTGTTTAATTTCAAAAACTTAAAAGATAGTCCACATCCTAAAATGACAGTACAAACTTAAAAAGACAATTTGATAGCAAAGATTGAAACTCACAGACATTCTAACAGCCTACTTTAAACAGTTAGAATTATCATCTCACAGCCGGGTTTGATGGGATCACTCAGCATGTAATCCCAGCACTTCGGAAGGCCAAGAGAGTGGATTACCTGAGCCCGCGGGTTCAAGACCAGTCCGGGCAACTTGGCCAGACCGAGTCTCTAAAATAAAACAAAAATTAGCCAGGTGTGGTAGCACGCCTGTAGTTACAGCTACTTGGAAGGATGAGGTGGAAAAATCGTGGAGCCCAGCAGGCTGACGCAGGGTGGCTGTGAGCGTGCCACTGCACTTTAGCCTGGGTGAAGGAGTGAAATGCCAGTTCAAAAAAAAAAAAAAAGAATTATCATCTCTAGGGTGCTCTCCTCTTCATTTCATCAGAACCTGTGCAAGCAATGAGTGAGATTAACCAAGCAGAGCATTTCTGCTTCCTTTCATTCTCTTTTGCCCCAAGGAGTTGGATTGAAGCAGATGACAAAAGAGAAGAAAAATAGAAATCCTTTCTATATATGGGTAATTGGTCTCTGAATAAAGAAAATTTGCAATTATTTCTTTAGTATGGGTAGTAACAATCCAAATGTTGTATTTTCAGTATGTGTTTGTGTTTAATAGCAGATATTAAGCTTTGGACCAGCCCTGGTTTTAACGGAGTTTATATTCTAGCTTTTACTGTTACTTGATTTTTATTTTTTTATATTTTTTCCCTGCTAGTCTTTCTGTTCTCTAGTATATTTACTCTTGTTGCAAACCATTGTACAAGAACTGCCATGAACCAGACAATGCTAGGCTCCAGGGACATGAAAATTAAGGAGACATGATTTCCGTCTGTAAATGTTCGCAATATAGTATAGGAGTAAGAATTGTAAACAATTCATTACAATTCAATATTGCAAGTACCTTACTAGACATGCATGCGAAGTATTCTGGATATTAAGTAGGCAATATACATTTCAGGAAAATATCAAATACCAGATTTAAAAGAGTTGAACATAAAATTGCCATTTTTGCAAGTCAAGAACTGTCAAATATCAGCAATTTCATCTGTATTACTCTGGGGCTAATAAAATAAGTCATTCTATGGAGCCACTAAAACAATAACATTTTAGCATTAAGTTCACTTCTTTATATAATATTATATAATCACCCAATATAGATTAGACAATTTGTTTTATTGTCTTTATCTGTTATGGTTAAAAATTTGGAATAGTCTAATTATAATATAAACCATACCATAATTTGACATTTCTGGAAAGTTTTCATTTTCTTTGGTTTGGATCTTTATAGCAAGAATTGTTGGATATTCGGTACAAAACTGGTTTTGGGGTTATTTGAAATAAAATACCACTTATAAAGTGCCTATGCCTAGTCAGTTCATTGAGAACTAGTTAATCCATATCCAAGGAATCACCTTCAAAATAAAACAAAAAATCTCTTAACTTCAATTACATATTTCAGAACTATGTCAACCCTACTGTTTTTACAATTAGATTTTGTATGGCAGACAGAAAGCAGTGAAATGCACATGTTGGGAAGATTCCCCTGTCTAAATGGAGAAGAGGTACTTGCATCTCTCTGGAATATATTGATTTGTTTTACCCTTGAGAGTTACAATCTATTGATCTCACAGCATCAGTTTATAGGAAATGAAATTGTGCATTTGAAATGTATTATTGAGATTATGTGCAGAAAAACATTCTTTAAGTTTTTCAGAATTTGATGAAGTGTTGTCTATCCTGGAACACATATATTCACACTGAAGAATTTGAAGTATTCATTGCTTTCTTGCCTTCCTAGAATATATATTGTGAATTCACCTGTAAATTAAATTGGCAAGTATAAAAATTGGGTAAGATAAAGAAAAGCAGGACCACTGAAGATGCCAAGTTTTTCATTATTTGGCCCCAGCTTAAAAGTACATGATGTTATACAAAGTGCTAAGGGAGATATGTAGTTAGTGATTTTATTTTTGCTGTCTCTAGCTCTTCTTTCTGTCCCCTTTCCCTCTAACCGTTCAAAGGTTTTACCACCCACCAGATACCACTTAGCTAGCGCACGTTCATTGAGTTCTTCCTTTGTACCAGGCACTGCGCTAGGTCCCATAAATACTCAGTGTCAGTCTCATTCCAGGTTGCTTAGTGCCTAATAAAGGATGATAGTTGTATAAGTATATACAGGCTATGAAGTGTTTTATGTATATAGCTGCTCCAGCTAGGAAGTTGTTCTGTCATTTTATAATTATTTATTCTTCTACAGTGGGGCCAAGCAGTTTGCCAAATCAATTTATTTCTCTAGTTTAACTCCCACAAAAAAGCTACAAGACTTTGGCCGGGCTCAGTGGCTCAGCCTGTAATCCCAACACTTTGGGAGACCAAGGTGAGTGGATTGCCTGAGCCCACGGGTTTGAGACCCACCTGGGCAACTTGGCGAGACCTCATCTCTACAATAAATCAAAAATTAGCCGGGCATGGTAGTGCACACCTGTAGTTTCAGCTCCTTGAAAGGCTGAGGTGGAAGGAACGCTGGAGCCCAGCAGGTCAAGGCTGTGATGGCTGGGAGCATGCCACTGCACCCCAATCTGGGCGACAGAGTGAAACTCCAATTAAGAAAAAAAAACTACAAAGTAGAGTTTGTGTTATGATCGTTGTTTTAAAATCAAAACAGAACAAAACAAAAAACTAGACTTGAATAAGTTAAATGGTTTCCCTTATGTCCCACGGCTATAAAGTAGCCAAACCAGTACTTGAACCTGCAATGATCTGATACCTCTACACAGCCTAGAGAGGGGTTGACCAGAGCTAAGTCATATGTGTCCAGCTAAAGAGAAACTCTGACACGGAATGTTTCTAGCAAAAGTGTGCCATCATGTTAGATATATTACTCTATGTAAATGTAGGAAATGGATTAGAAGAAGATTGAAGCAAGAAAACAGATGAGTAGATTATTACTTTAGTCCAAGAGAGAGGTAATAAGGGCCTAACTAAGGTCATATTTGTGTGGATGGATTTGGGAGATATTAAAGAGGTAGAATTATCAACACTTCAAAACAGATTGGATATAGGAGCCTGAAAGAAAAGGATGTATTCCAAGTGACTCCTAGGTTTCCGGCTTGGATGATTGGGTAAGTAGTGGTAATAGGCATTGAGAGAGGTACACTGGGTGTTGCTAGTGACCCCTCAGATATCTTTATTTCATAATATCTTTCTATTATACCTCAATTTCCCTACACAGGAGCATACATCATAATTTGTTTGTTTCTTATTCAGTTGCTTTCTTTATGAGTCAGCTTATGTTAAGTTATGCCATGGTAACAAATAACCCTCAAACCTCAGTGGCTTAAGACAACTTAGTTTGCTTTTTTGCTCTGGCTACATTCTGATGGGCAGCTGTGAATGCTCTTGACAACCTCTTCATTCTAGGGCCTGGGATGGACCTCAGGTCCTCTCTGAGATGTGCTACTCTCATGGAAGAAGGATGGATGGAATCATATGCTAGCTCTTAAAGCTTTTGCTTAGAAGTAGCAAATGTCACTTCATCCTTTCATCGGCCAGAGCAATGGTATGGTTAAGACTGATGTCATTAAGGTGACGTATAAAACTTTCATAGAGAGAAGCAGTGGACCACTATTCCAGTTTGAATTGCCTACCTTGGACATGTTCTACATGAGATAAAATAACTTTCAAGTTGTTTCAGTCACATTATTTGGGTTTCTCTTATGTACAGCTGAATCTATACCTTTCTGATACAGCAAAGCTGCTGCTTTCAGGACCATCCAATTTACTACAGTCTCTGTGATTTAACCAGGAATTGCCATATATACCTATGCCTATGTAATACATTTAATCACATCTTCCTGGCAGCTAGGACAAAAAAAGGAAAGATATAATGAAGTTTGCATAATCTCTATTACCTGAATTTTAAAAAGAAAAATATTGGCCAGGCTCGGTGGCTCAGCCTGTAGTCCCACGCCTTGGGAGGCCGAGGTGAGTGGATTGCCTGACCCCGCGGGTTTGAGACCTGCCTGGGCAACTTGGCGAGACCTCATCTCTACAATAAATCAAAAAATTAGCTGGGCATGGTAGCACGCACCTGTAATTCCAGCTACTTGGAAGGCTGAGGCGGAAGGATCGCCAGAGCCCAGCAGGTCGAGGCTGCAGTGGCCAGGAGCGGCAACTGCACTCCAGTCTGGGCGACAGAGTGAGACTCCAACTCAAAAAAAAAAAAAGAAGGATATCAATTTCTGGTTATTTCAGACTTTTAAAAAGTACAAAATTCTAAAGGAAATTTTATCAGTCTTTCATAAAGAGTGGAGAAGAATGCAATGAATATCTGTCACAAGTTTACAAAAGATGCCAAAACACTTTATATGCATGTAACATTAAATCATAACTTTTTTACTAGTTATCTCAAGGATCCTTTGGTTCTAGAGAATAGAAACTCATTAAAATTAGCTCAAGTAAATGAATTTCCATGCAAAGGAATAGGGGAGTTGCACAAAATACAAGTAAAATCATGGCATACAGTCCTCTCAAGAAAGCATGTTGTCAGGAAGTTATATTTCTCGCTTCCGCTGTAATTTTTTGTTGTTGTCCTTTTCTTCTGTTCATTTATTGGATTATCCTCTACAAACCTTTTCTCTATAAGGCTCTAGTCTGCTATCTCTTATAGTTGAGTTCTTCAGAAGTAAATTGACTGGATTTTTGTGTTTCAAATCTGAATAATTGAGAGAGAGAGTCTTACTGGCTTGGTGTAATTCAGATGTCCCCTCAATTATGGCATTGTTAAAAGGGAAAGAGGGGTTGGAAAACCAGGAGGTATGTAGAAGTGGCAATGACAGTTCATCCCTCCATCATCTATCCTCCTTTTTTTACTTAGTGGTAAGAACACCAATGCTTAGCTGTACTCATGGCTGCCTAGCTGGAACACGTTCACCAGCCTCCTTTGTATGGCTGTGTGACCAAATTCCATCTCCTGAGGTGAAATAGAAGTATGTCAGACTTTCGAGCGGCCTTTTTGACAGGAAGAGAGGAGGAGGCCGGGCCATCAGCCGTCCCTGCCTCTTCTTGCCAGCCTGGCACACAGATTTGATAGCCTGAGCTAGGAACGGCAGAATGGAGAGGGAGAAGGAGTCTGAGTCCCTGAAGACTTTGTGGAACCACTATTCCAGTTGGATATCTTGGACATGTTCTACATGAGATAAAATAACTTTCAAGTTGTTTCAGTCATTATGTGGGGTTTCTCTTACGTGCAGCTGAATCTAAACCTGTCTGATATAGTAAAGCTGCTGCTTTCGGGGCCATGGGTAGTGCAGGTTCTCTAAGATGGGAATGTAGTAGAGAGGAAATGAATAGCTGCTTCATTATTTCTAATAGCTTTCTCAGTTGATTCTTTTGTTTTTCCTGGAAGAGAATCATATTAGTTTGCAACAACCAACATCTGCACCTCACTTTTGACTGATCACCTTGCTCTCTCATTAAGAAAACATAAGCAGTGAGAGAGAACTTTTTCATTTTTCCACCACTCAATCTACCCATCAGCATTTGAATCCATATTCTTCTGGCCAAGACAACTCCTTCACTCTGCCCCGGTCCTCACATCCTTTCACTCTCTTATGTGTTTTGGCTATGCTTTTAATCCACTTTAGTCTTTTTGTTCACTTTGCTACAGGCATATTGTCCTTCTTGCTGTTCCATAGACAAGTTAGGTTCATTCCTCTTTCAGTCCCTGGCACTTTGACTTACTCAGCTTGAAATTTTTTTCTCTGAGATATTCTTAGTAACCCCTTTTCTCATTCAGTCCCTTGCTCAAATATCATCTTATCAGAAAGACCATTTCAGATTATACTACTTAAAATAATCGCCTCCATTTTACCAGGAGTACATATCCAAGTGACGTAGGGACGAATTTATAAAATGCATATGTTTGGGACCCACTCCCCTAAAAAAATTCTCACTCATTAGGTCTAGCATGTGATTTAGAAATCACTCTTTCTCTTTCTATAGAGTTCAACAACTTTTTAAGAGCTGCCACTATAGTGTTTATTAACATTAGCCTTCTAAATGAGTGCATTTTATTTTATTAGCTTTATTGAATCGTGGACTTTAAGATTGTCTTTTTAAAAACAGACACAATATACATCATTCAGTAATGACCTCTTTTGAAGTAGAATCTCACAGAATTAGTTACAGTTGTTTCCTAGCTTTTTGCCAATTTTGGTATGTTAGTAATATTTGATCTCTCCTCCCTCCTTAGTCTTTATTATTTAGATATGGCTATACCGTGTGTCTTAGTTCATTTAATAAATGTGTGCATATATATTGATTTGATTGTGCTTGCCATTTAAATGCACCTATGTAAGAGTTAAATCTTAAGTAGGAGTTCCATTTTTATTTTGAAGCATATCAGTGACTTGCTAGGTTTTTAAGTGTAATTTCATATTTGATTTATTTTTCAGCTACTCACTTAAAAATTTTTTTAAGGCCCTTGTATACATTTTACTGTTTCTGCCAATTCCTAATTTTGTGTTATAAGTCTGCTTTCCATTTAAACATTTATGGTGTTGATTTACCTGCTTCTTTAGAGTTATCTTGTTTAAACAGTTTCAAAATTATTATACGATAATTGGTGGATTTCTGTTCTACTGAAAAGTACTTTTCTTATGGTTAAAGGCAAATATTAATTGACATATGAGCTTAAGTTGCTGAATCATTTCTTTTTCATTTGTATTTTCAATTTGTTCTACAAATTCATTATATCAAAGCTATGTATGTACTCAACAGATAGGAAGTTACATTTGTTCTTTGCTGTATATTTGATTTTCTTGATTTTATGGAAAAGAATGTTTTCTTAACTTTGAAAGTTATATAATGACTTCCTGCCAATTTCTTCTTCCTTTAGATAAGCATTTACTTTTTTAGTTTTATTAATCATTACAAATTAATAGCAAATTTCTGGCTGTGCTTATTTGTTCACAATATTGACAATAACTTGAAATATCTTAAAGACTGGCTTTGTTTAATGGAGCTAAAAAGAAAACTCCTTGGCATGGCTTCAAAGCACCCAGATAGATATTGTGTAGCCCTGGGACTAAGACTAGGGTGTTATAGTTTCTTGTATTTTATATCCTGCTGCTGTTTGGTAAGACTCAGTTAGTTTTAGGTGAAGTTTGTATATATTTGCCCATTCACCTGAAAAAATAGTTGTTTGGCTTTATGCTCATTCTTTGTATATCTCAGTATTGCAGGGAAGTTTTAAAAATTATGTTCTGTTACTTTTTTTTTTCTCTCTATGCTGTGTAGTACGGAAACAATTTTGGAACAAAATGTGTTTGTATTTTAGTAGATCTTTAAAGACCTTTGCTCATTGGTTTTGTAGCCAGTTAATTAGTGATGAAAATATACATGTTGCTTAACCTTTTCCTATGTGTTGGGAGCACAGGTGAATAAAGTTAAAAAGCAAATTGGAATCTAGATTATTTTGTCTGTTTTGACACTAAGCTCAGATGTTTGCAGAAGACAATGACCACTCAATTCTAATGAGACAGAATGGGGGTGAGGGGTCCCTTCTGCTAGCCAAACTAGTCTTATTTCTAAGATGTATACTGCAATAATAATTTTCAGTGGGAACAAAAGGGCAAAACACCTGTTATAGTACTTAGCCTGCAATAAAAAATTGGGAATTTCGGACTGTGGCCTTCAGAAGGGGGTTATAAGCTAAGGATGATTAAATTGAAGCATCACTGCTTCGGATCTTTGATATCATAGTCATAATATGGGAGGATTTTTAATTACCTTAGTTTATGGAGTTCAGGTCATTCAGAGCTTTTTACTATGTATAAAAACTCCTACTACTTCAAAGTACTTTTAGTAAAACACTGAGAAATATTATTTATTTGAACAAAAAACATAAAAGGAATATATACATATGAGAAAAATAATTTCAGTTTGTTCTTTCAAAAGTTTAACATTTTAAGAATGTTTGAAAGTTCATGGTAAAAAATATATCTTTGAGTTCTTTTTAAAACATTTAACTGCTGAAGAGTGGTATACATGAATGCCTAGCATTTAAACAGGATAAAACAAAATACAAATAAATAAAGCTCCTACAAAGCTATAAATCTGACATGGGAATAGACTATGCTAAAGGAATTCACCTTACCTGGACTTTTTAAGGTTAAAAAACTCCCAGTTTTCAGGCAGAGCAATGGCCTATCCTTAAGAGCAGTGACCTAGCCTTGGTATGTTGTTGCATACTACAATCGTCTTTATCTGCTTCACATTATGCAAGCTCTGTTTAACTTTTTGTCTTTGTTGTTACATGTCCATTCAAAAAGAAATCCTTTTACAGAATGTGATAACTTGAACTAGAGGACTACTTAAGTATATAATGTTAATTAAAATCTAGAGTATTGCATACCTATTAACTCTTAAAGATGGGGATAAAAAAAGATGACTAAAGGATAGAGAGATAGATCAATAGAACAGAATACAGAGTCCAGAAATAGACCTGCACAAATATACTCAACTGATTTTTTGAGAAAGGTACAAAGATAATTTGATTGAAAAATGATAGTCTTTTCAACAAATGGTACAGGAACAATTGGAGATCTATGTGCAAATAAATGAACTTTGATGTATACCATGCATTTTTTTAAAAGTTTATTTATTTTTATTTTAGATTCAGGAATTACACATGTGTATTTGTTGCATGGACATATTCTGTAGTGGTGGGGATTGGGTCTCAGGTGGCCCATTCCCCTGATAGTGAAGATTGTGCCATGTAAGTAGTTTCTGAACCCTAACCCTTCTCACCCCTTACCCTGTATTGGTGTCCTCAGTGTCTATTATTTCCATCCTTATGACCATTTCACTTCCATGTATGAGTGAGAACATTTGGTGTTCTCACACAGTTTTCTGTGCCTGTGTCAGTTTACTTAGGATGATTATCTCCAGCTCCAACCAGGTTGTTGCAAAGGACATGGTTTCATTCTTTTTTATGACTGCATAGTATTCTATGGTACACACACACACACACACACACACACACACACACACACACCACATTTTTGTTATTTACATCTTTGCAATTGTGAATTGTGCTGCAATGAACATGTGGGTGCAGGTATCTTTTTTATATAGTGACCTCCATTCATTAGGGTCGATACCTCATAGTGGGATTGCTGGATCAAATAGTAGATCTACTTTTAGTTCTTTGAGTAATCTCCATCCACTTTCCATAGAGGTTGTACTAATTTGCATTCCCACCAACAGTGTGGAAGTCATGCCTTGCATCTTATACAAAAATTAACTCAAAATGAATCATAGACCTGAGTGTAAAATATAAAGTTATTAAACTTCTAGAAAAAACATAGGAGACAATCTATATGAACTTGGGCCTATCAGTGAGTTTTTAGACACAAAAGCATGATCTGTTGACAAAATTGGTAGATTTCAACAAAATTAAAAACAAAAAAGCCTTTTTGGTCCTGCAAAAGATGCTTTTTTTTATAATTGATATTTTTTATTTTGATATTGTGGGGTACAGTCAAGGGTTAGGTATACAAATATGCTTCATTCAGGCCCCCTTGTTGATAATTGCTGTCTCCCCATCTCCAGACAGATGTTTACTACCATTAGTCCCATCTCCCCCCCATAGAAAAGATGCTTTTAAGGACATGAAACAACAGGCCACAAACTGGGAAAACAATATTTGCAAATTGTATATCTGATAAAAGACTTGTATCCAGAGTACATAAAAACTCTTAAAACTTAGCAATAAGAAAGCAAACCTATTTTTAAAATGGTTAGAATATCTGAACAGATATTTTACCAAAGAAGGTAGATGAGGCAAATAAGCATAAAAATATGTTAATATCCTTGCTGAGGTAGAACATTCTTAAGCAAGGAAAGATTTATAATATTTGATGTATTGTTTCTTCACATTTCAGCATATAGTAAATAAGGAACTAGAAGAAAACAAAGTTTAAAGCTCACTTGTTTTAAAAGCTTGCTTTTTCAAATCTTCTACCTGCAAGGAACCTAGAGGTTAGAGTCTAATGCTGACTCTTAGTTTTATGTTTTGCAGAAAATGCTGAAGCTACTCACCTTATCATAGGATCAAAGTGGTATTGTTAAGAGCATAAGGGGAATGATGTTGCTAGAGCTTTTCCAGTCTTTCCCTAATTGTATTTTGAAAGTGTAACTTACTCAAGATTACTCTCCCAGTAATGAACAATCTGGGATTTAAACACAGATATGTTTGACTTAACTGCCATATTATACCTCCCCTGAGATGAGGCTTAAGGGATGAGATATTAGAGTGGTATACCAAGGTTGCATATAGTAGATGCAAGGGGATAGGTGAGAGTTTGATATCCTGATAACTACAGGAACTTGTTTAAATGTGAATGCATGTCTGCAGGAGTTTTGGTAGAAAGTGTTAGAGAAATAGACTGGGGCCAGGTCATAATGGACCTTGTATGGTATATTTAAAATCTGGACTCTGTCTTTTAGATGGGGGAGAACAATATAAAGATTTAAAATTCAAAAATGACATGATTAGGTTTTTGTTTTTGAGAGATCACCATGGTAATACCATGGAAAATAAATTGGAGGGAACCAAGATAGGAAGTTGAGGGGTCAGACATGATGAAAATCTGAATTAAGGCAGTGAAAATTTGCATTCAGCAAATAGTCTTCAAACATGTACAGTATCCATGTAGTAGATATAAAGATAAAGAAAGATACTACCCTTGCCCACCAAAAAAGCTCTCAGCTGAACAAGACAGATAGCCATCTGTACATAGTGAACTTCATATGAAACACAAAGTTCAGAGTAAATACAGTAGCTTCATGGGACAGGGAGAGATCATTTTGACTTTATGTATCAGGAAGTCTGTGCATATGCAGGTAGATAGCACTAATACTAGGCCTTGAAGAAAGCGTAGAGTTTGAATAAGAGGAAATGGGTGGGGAAGGGAATTTCCAGCAGAGGAAACTGAGAATAGTACAGGGTGTATGGAACAATCTGTTGTGACTAGAGGAGAGGATATAGTTGAAAGCAAAGCTGGAATGATAGGTTGGGACCGGATCATGAGGCACCTTCCAAGGTGATAAAGTGTAAATATAACTTATATTGCTTTACTTATGTGTTAATTCAAGCATTCAAATATAGATCAATTTTTTTCAAGTAGAATAAATCAATTTGAAAAATTGAAAGGTTGAGTGAGCATAGGATTTCTATATTTTTGGAAAAGAGTAAAATGAGTAGGAAGGTTTTGTAAGATTATTATTTTAGATAGTTATTTCATTTTGTAATTTGAAAATACATACCAAATTGCTATAGTAAATGAAGTAGTGATTTAGTGAGAGGAATGACTCTACATAGTAACAAGATGAAATCAAATTACAAAAGCACTATGTTAAAATTTTATTTGAATAACAAATGTCACTCAAATTTAATGACAACTGTGATCTATGAAGATTTAGATTTTGAAGCCAGCATTACTTACTAGAAATGAGATCTGGATAAATCAGCTCTTTTGAACCTGTTTCCTTATCTGCAAAATGTGATTAATACCTGTCCTATCTATCTCAATATGATTTGGTCTGATCAAATGAAGTAATGTAGGTGAGACTATTTTTAAAACATGATGCCATTGATGGCTTGTGATTATAAAGTTTAAAGTGTCATTGATACCCCCATAGTCTACTCTCACTTAACAGCCACAGAGCAGCTTACTTTCTGATATTCTCTTCTAACCATGGTGCATTTCAAAGTAAAATGAAAAATTAATTTTTCAGGTAATTGACAATAGTTGTTAGCATATATGGTAACCAGAGTAGTATTCAGGGGCTATTTGTATTTAAAAGGTCTGGTACCAATGAAGTAGAATTGATGAACCCAGTCTGTGGGGGATGTTTGGGAAAGACAAGCCAAGTCTACCTAGAAAATTAGTAACTTTGTAAGCATCCTGTTCTTCTACTTTCTACATCCCTCTCTTGGCTGTACTCCGCATCCGATGTGATTAATGCCTAAATCTGAGCCCACAAAATTACTTAAGGAAATAATACATTGCAAAGCACCAAATCTCATGAACAGACTGAGCACTCTAAATACATAGGATATCTCAAGTAACATGTTGTCAGGTGAGGTTAAATAAAATTTTCCTGGAGATGTATTTTAATGCATGGTTATACTGCCAACAGTCAGAACCCAAATTGCAGTAAGTAGAAAGTAATTTTGTTAGTGAGAGGTATATTATTTTCTAAGATAATAAGCTTGTTTATTTGTTGCCTTTTATTAAATTGTTAATGGTTTTTATTTCATTTATTTAATTTTGAATGTTTATAAAATATGAAAGCGTTATTTCTGAGAATATGTTTATAATAAAATCTTTATGACAACTTTAAAGATAAAAATAAGAACAAAAAATAACATGTCTACTAATGTGATTCTATTTATTATTATAAAGATGTGGGGTACAATTCAGGGTTAGGTATACAAACATTCATTATGCAGGTACCCTTGTTGATGAGGT